>NC_134458.1:25280544-25584303 GCF_047948215.1 Lycorma delicatula
TAGCTGTCATCACCGAAGGGGGATCCGTGAACGGCACACTACAATCATTCATTTGCGACTAAACTCCTTTTCTCATCGCATTAACTCTACATTTTTTCAAACTAAACCTCATACGTATGTCGACACTGAACCTCTCGACCAACCTAACCCTTCTTGGTGTCAGAAAGAAGTTTTATATGATCCATGTACATGAGGTGGCTATAAGAGTATTGGCAAATTGCAAACCCCTCATTGGCTGATTTCAGGATATTGGACAGAGGGTTCAGCGCCATACAAAACCAGAGCGCACAAAAACCATCACCCTGAAATATGCCTTGCTGAATAACCACCTCGCCAGTGGTCGTGGGCTCCTTATTACGGACGATCAACACAAGACAAGTGCACCATTTATCCACTGCGCATCGCAGAAACTGGACGAACAAGGAGTCAAGCTTATATAAAACAATCACCTCCAAAAGCCAAGAATGCGGCAAGAGTCGAAGGCTTTCGTGTAGTCGGTATAAGCTGTATATAGATCACACCGACTCTTTTTAGCCAAGGAAGAGAGAACACTGTCTACCACTAACTGCTCCTTGCAACCTCTGTTGTTCTTTCGACAACCCTTTTGTTCTTCTGCAATAATCTGGTGCCGCTCTAGATGGTCAGATATTTTGGCACACAAGATAGATGTAAAAATCTTATAAATTGTTGGAAGACAAGTAGTAGGTCGGTATGTTGCAGGGTTGGCCGTAGCTGGAACAGTCTAGGGAATCAGGTAGGTCACTCCCTGGGTGAAAAATCCTGGCATAAGACTCGCATCCCGCAACAACGCCAAGTAAAACTCAGCAAGTCGCCTATATACAGCTGAGAAGCGCTTGAACCAAAAGTTGTGCAATCCGTCAATTCCGGGTGCTTCCAGTTGTGCGTTCGAGCAACAGACCCAATCACATCATCCAAAGTTACAACGTGGTCAACCACATATGGCACCCGATTCACTCTCTTCTTCTCATCACGGATCCACTGAGCTCCAACACGATGCCGTAACGAGCTCGACCAGATTGGAGTCCAGTAATCCAAAACTTATTATTATTACTGCGGCTCCGTCGAGCCATCAATCTGAGCAAGGCACGCTGCTAGAGAGAACTGACGGAGACCATAGATGCAGCCCTTGGTGGCTGGGTTACAAGATAGTAACTCGGCGATTAGGGGGTCTCAAGGTCACCAGCTCCACTAGACGAAGGTAAAGCGGAGCACGTTGCTAAGATGTTGTTCCCGGCCCACTCGATCCATACCGAGCGGGATTTTGGCGGCGTAGTCGACTTCCTACTCTTCTCGATGAAGGAACTGGAGGGAGTCCTACGGTCGCTGAAAGGCAAAAAAGCCCCTGATCTCGACGGTATACCGACCGAGATGCTCAAACTTGTGGGGCGCTGCAGGCCCCGTCTTCTTCTACACATGAACAATGCATGTCTGAAGACTGCGTCTTTTATCGCCAGTGGAAGACAACGCATTCTTCGCTGATTCCCAAGGGTAAAGAAAACCCAGTGACGCCGTACTCCTACCGCCCATTGTGTATGTTTGACACAGATGGGAAGGTATTGGAGAAGCTGTTAAAGAAAAGACTGGTTGCGGCGATGAATCAATCAGGTGGCCTGTCACCCAACCAGTACAGTTTCTGGCAGGGTCGGTCGACCGTAGATGCAATTCAAGAGGTTGTTGAAACAGTGAGACGAACAGAAAACCACAATCATTTTTCGCGACTTGTGGTCCTTCTCGTTACGTTGGACATTAAAAACGCTTTCAACTACGGACGGTGGAGCGATATGATTCTGGCCCTGGAGCATTCGTTCCTTGTGCCTCAATACCTTCTCAGAATGGTGGACGCATACCTGAGGAACCGCGGTCTCATTTGCGAGACGGCGGCAGGCTGGCGTAGAACTGCTATCACGTCAGGGGCGGCGCAGGGGCCGTTTCTCGGCCCCGAACTTAGGAACGCCGTTTATGATGACTTGCTAAGGCTGAGGATGCCTGAAGAATCTGTCTTGTTTGGGTACGCTGACGACGTTGCGCTACTTATTGCAGACCGCGACGGGGAGCGCGCCCAACTGAGGCTCAGGCGAGCCATGCACAGAGTCGGTGCCTAGCTTGACTAACATGGATTTTCTCTAGCCCTCAGCAAAACAGAGATCGTGGTTCTAAAGAAGAAGCGTGTCGACACCCTTCTCTCCCTGCGGGTTGGGGTAGAGGTTTTCGAGACCAAGCCGGCCGCAAAGCACCTCGTTATGATTATTGACCGGAAACTCAGCTTTTCTGAGCAGCCTTGGCGAGCCGGCGACAAAGCTGCGAGAGCCGTAACTGCTCTCAGCCGGCGGACCGAAGGCCAGCAGACGGCGATTGCTGATGTCAACGGTGCATTCCATCCTGTTATACGGGTCGGAAGTGTAGGCCCAGGCATTAAGAGGTGCGAGAAACCGGAAGTGGCTCGCGCAGATGCAACGCACGGCAACCTTGCGAGTCGCTTCCGTGTATCGGACGGTTTCCGAGCCTACTGTACTGGTGGTCGCCGGCGTCATACCCATTGCTGTTTTGGAAAGGGAGCGCCAGGTGCCTACAGGAGGCGATAAGCAGGCAAAGGCCGGGAGACCAATGCCAACGAGGAACGCACTCGCACGTTCCTCGCACGGCAAGAAACCTGGGACCACGAGACCAGAGAACGATGGACCGCAAGACTTATCCCTCTGGTCAAACCGTGGACGCAGCGGCGGCATGAAGAGGTGAAGTACTACATGACCTACTTTTTAATGGGTCACGGGTACTTCCGCGCTTACCTCCATGTCATAGGTAAAGCGCCGTCCCTCTACTGCCTCTATTGCTCCGGTGAACGGGTGACGCTGAGCACACATTTTTCTAATGTGCTCGGTGGGCGGCAGATCGAGGGACACTATAGGCGGATCTCGGAGTACTGTGCCCCCAAAACGTGGTTGCGATGATGCTCCGTAATCTGAGCAGCTGGGAAAGTGTAGCCCGATTCGTCGGCAACAATATTAGTACCAAAACGGGTGACCTGGATACTGAAAATTAGGTAGCGTCTTCTCAGGCTAATATAGGAAGACTCGACCGGATGTGATGTCTTAAACGGTTCCGGGTCCTGGTAAAAAGGGGGTGATTTTATTCGGTAGTCTGCTGATAATACCATCACCGTAGTCTGATTAGATAATAACATTAGCGGGAGCCCGACACTCCGTGCGTACATGCATTTCCACCTCCTCCGCAAAAAAAACAAAAAAAAAAAAAAAAACAATTATTATTATTATTTAGTCGGGCAGCCATTCTGCCACTACCAGCGGATATTTAATTTACTAAAGTCAGTTAAACGGAATGTATTATATGTTAAACTCTGTTCTGATGTTAAATAAACAATCGCACGAGTTCGAAATACGAAAAGTATAACGGTTATATATTTATTAAGCTTAATTTTTATGAGTATAAAGACCACATGGTGAAAGTGAGATGTGATCTTGATTAGCGGTAGTTTCCTTTAGTTTTCTTGTCCTTAAGTGGGTGACGATGCCAGGCAGCGCGGATCGTTGTCCTCTATGTAATGAAATCTTTGGGAAGCAGAAGTGTTTTCGTTGTGATGTGTGCAAGATTCGATATCATCAGAAATGTTTAGAATTTTCGTCAGAGGAGAATAAATTGTATTCCAAAGCAAGAATTTCAAATGTGATTATTGCATAAAGAAGCGGACTATTATCAATGATAGCACTCCTGTTAGGCAAATTGTTGAGTGTGATAATAGTAATGTTATTAATTCTGTTCAAGAAGATATACTGTCTGTTAATGGTGTTAAATATATGTTGACTGATACGAATCTTGCACTAAATCCACCTGAGGTGGTTGGTGGTAACTGTTGTAAGCAGAGTGGTATCATTGCTGATGAGGATTACATCAATCTTTAAGGTCTGCTGTTGAGGAAGAGTTCTGGAAATAATTCATACCCTTCAATCTGAACTTAATGATGTAAGGTTTGAAATTAAACGGTTTTGATATGAAAATTCCGAATTGAATCCTTAGCTTATCAAAATAAGTAGCGTAGTCATGACTGGCATAGTTATTCAAGATGAAAATTTACACTAAGATATTCTTTTCTCTGGTTTTTCTTCTCTTTTGCCTGTTAACCTTGTTTCTGATCCGGTTGAACCTTGTTGTAGTAATGTACCTCTCGGATAATATTAACAATTCCTTGCCATCTCACTATGTTACTTCTGTAAATAGTGCGGCTAAGAGGATGACAACAAGACGCAAATGCAGAATTTTGATGCTAGGTATATTCAAAATACAGTGGGATCCTTCGGAAACGCTTCGCTTATGAATTTTGACAATGCAGAAGGGCTTACTTCTACTAAAGCTGACATTGTAAATAAATCCACTAACCCTGTTTGGACTGTTGTAGGTTCTGAGAAACGTAAAGACTCCAAAGAAAAGTCTGTTCTTGAGGTTTACATTGCTCCGTCTAACCCTAAGAAAAGGGTGAGATCTCAAAAAGTTGTTTTTGGGAAAGGCGACGTATACTCCAATTTGGGTAAGCCCAAGACTAAAGCGCTTTTTGTTTGAGAATTAACTCTTCAACCGGGTTTGATGATATTACCAAATTGTTTGAGAAACACAACTTTCAGCATCTTAAATATATTTGTCTGAAGACTAAGTATGATTCGTATAACTCATTTCGGATTTTGATAGCTTGGTTCGCCCTGAGGTCTGGCCTGTTGGTACGCTGTTGACTCCATTTTATGGTCCGTTGAGGCCTGATGCAGTGTTTGTAAATAAAGATTCACGGGAGGATGGATTACAGCTCGGTAGCGGTGAATAAGTTGAGGATGATCTATCAGAATGTTCGTGGTTTGAGGACTAAACGGGATGAAATTTTGGCGACCTTGGTTGATTTTCACTTCGATATAATTGCCTTGACTGAGACTTGGCTCAGTGATGAGCACTGTGATATCAATCTGTTTCCAGACTGTTACCATATTTTTCGGGCTGGACGGGATCATGATGCTTCTTCACTTCAGCGTGGCGGTGGTTCGGCTATTCTTGTAAAATCAAGCATTAGATTTACGAGGAAGAAGGATCTCAAGACATTTCCTGAAGCTGTGTGGATTGAGCTAATTCGACCAGGCATGAAGAATTTGTTGATTTGTGTTATGTGTGTTACTCCGGTTTTACCTTCAAATCTGCTCGATCAATATTTTGATTTTCTGTATAAGCACATAGATATTCTATGTTCTGATATTTCTATTGTAGGCGATTTTAATGTATCTGGAATAAGTTGGTCTACTAGAATTCTTCTGCAGATATTGGGTTTTATGCTAAATGTAAGGCTCGGTTTTTGATTTTGTCGACATGATGAATTTAGACATTTTTACACACAAAACAACGAATCCTTCCTTCTACAATAACGATTTGGATTTAATTTTGACTAACTGTATGATTTTCACTAGGGATGCTGAGGCTCTTGTTTACCCTGATAAGTTCCATTCTCCATTTAAAATTGAATTCCTTGAGGTTGCAACCGTTAATGTAGCGGGAACGAGCCTGGTTTTTCGCTGTGATCGTGGTGACTATCGTACGTTGTATGATGAGGTGAGGTTTGCAGATTGGTGTAATGTTCTCTTAACCAACAATCTGGAAGAATCGGTTCTGAGTTTACAGAAGATAATTACTACGGCGATTGATAAACATGTTCCTGCCTTTCGTCCTAAGTCAACCAAATTTCCACCGTGGTTCATTTGAAACATTGTAAATCTTCTGAAGAGAAAGAAGGCAGCTTATTGCAGGTTTAAATCTTCTGGTCTGTGAGATGATTATTTCTTTCGCAATAGCTGATGTTAGAATGGTTTGGGCTCGAAAGTGTGAATCTGACCTTCGTTCTAATCCGAGGAGTTTTTGGAAATATATTTCTCGACAGAAATCTAACTCTGTGAGGACTCCGGCACCCATTGTCGATGGAGGGACTGTTTCTGATCCTCGGTTGATCTGTCAGCATTTTGGTGAATATTTTCAATCAGTATACCAAGGTTTTCCTACGCAAAAAATATCTGGTAACGCCTGTAATAACGACCATCAGATTCTTGATGTTCCGATGATTTCATCTTCTGACGTATCTAGTGCTATAAACAATCTTAACGCTAAATCGACGGCCGGATTGAATCGGATTCCCGCGTTTGTTATCAAAGGTTTGAATAATATTGTTCTCTTACACTGGTTTCCCTGTTTAATTGGAGCTTGTCATGTTCTTCTTTTTCTTCCCTATGAAAGCACGCAGTTATTACTCCTGTACCTAAGTCTGGTGTCCCTTCTATAGATAATTTTAAACCTGTTTCTGTCCTCGGTACCTTTTCCAAAATGTTTGAGAGGATTCTTTTTGAACACATTTATAACCATGTTCTCCCGATGTTATCATCATTTCAGCATGGATTTATTAAAGATCGCTCACCAGCTTCTAATTTAGTCGCATTTCAACAGTATTCAGTTAATGCAGTTGAGTGTAGGGGTCAAATGAATGTGATAGATTTTGATTTTACTAAAGCTTTTGACAAGATGCCTTATCACTTGTTATTATCAGACTAAAAAATTCGGCTTCAGCGATCGTCTTAATTCTTGGCTGTCCTCTTATCTTCATAACAGGCGTTTCTCGGTGCGTTTTGGCGGACAGATGTCTGAGGAATTATTCTTGGCTAAATCTGAAGTGCCCCAAGGCTCTATTTTGGGTCCCCTTCTTTTTATTATTTTTATAAATGATATCGGGAATATTTTGACATTTAATTTTCAGATCTTTTCGGATGACGTCAAAATATATTGTCCGATCAGGAATAGTGTGGATCACCTGTTGCTACAATCGAATATTAACAGAGGTGTTGAATGGGCAAACCGCAATCGTATGCCTTTAAATTTTCAGAAGACCAAACGTTTGACTTTATCTCGTAAAACGTTTTCAGCATACGCTATTGCCGCTGAAACATTAGTTGAAAACCTCGGGGTTTTATTTAACTCGAAATTGTATTTTCACGATTATGTTAGATTGTCAATAAAGCACGCCCGGACCTTGGTCTTTTCCTTTGGATTTGTAGACGGTTTAACAATATTTCCACTTGTAATCTTTGCTAAAATTTTTGGTGAGGAATCGTTTGGAGTACTCGACCTTAGAGTGGAATAATACACGAGCTTTTACCTCTGATCTCGTTGAGGGTGTTCAGAATAGATTCTTGAACCGGGTGCTTTTTAGGTTTAAAGATCGTTTTGTCGACACTGGTAGAGAGGTCATGTTGAGGTAATTAGACCTTTCGAGATTGTCTGATAGAAGAACGTACTTTGGTTTGCTTTTCTTTTATAAAGTTCTACACAATAAATTTCCAACGCATCACCAAGTTGTCCTGCGGAACCAGGCCAGGTCAGTGAGGTCTTTTAGACAGTTTGTGACCCCGGTGTACACCGATTGAGCGGTGTACCAGCACTCCAGTGAAGTTTAGGATAATCTAAGCTTTTGGGAAGATGAAAAGACCTTTATTACAAATTTGAGAAGATTATTATCCTTGAAAGCGTAATCACTTATTGGATTGGTTTAGTCGTTTTTTGATTCCTTTTCCATTTTTATTTCCTAGTTCAATTGCCATTGGTTCCTTACTGCCTAGCCACTTCTGTCCGTCTGTGGTGCTAGGGCTACAATAAGGGTAGTGGAGGCGAAACATGAGAATGAAATCCTCTAGTTCAATTGCCCCTGATTCCTTACTGCCTAGCCACTTTGTGCGTCTGGTGTGATAAGGTTACAATAAGGGTGGTGGAGATGAAAAATAAGAATGAAATAAAAAATTCTTAAGTTTATTATTTAACTTTCGCCGTAATTATAACCCTGGTAGTTATGTTCATTTTTATGAATTTGCAATTGTTGTTATTTTTAGAAGATTGTTATTTATAAATTGTCGTTATTTGTAAAATGTATTTGTATTAATACTGTGATCTTGATTTTGTTTATTTTCATTTATGAGTTGTTTAATTGTAAAAATGTAAATTGTTAAATGTGAAATTGTGTTAATAATTAAAAATAGTTAATATTGTTTGATAGTGATATAAATCTCTTTTATGATTATTTATAACTGCATATATTTATAGTGTTGTATAATTACCAGCAATACTAATTAAATTATAAAACAAATGTAATTGGATGAAGAAGATAAGATGTAAAAGTGAAAATGTGATGCACTACTACTTAGATATAAATATAATTATTATTAGAATCATCACTAAATAATTACCATAATTAAAACTCTAATTATTATTATTATTGTTATTAAACTGTATTATTATAATTATTTATTTTTTTTTTATCTGGAATTTTACGGGCATCGACTGCTAAGGTCATTAGCCCTCGTCACAATCTTTAAAAGAAATTACTATCACCATCTGGATCGTCATATGTAAGGGTGTAAAGGGCCCTTACATTTTATTTAAAAGACAAAAGATAAGTACAAAACAGAACACTTACGGGTTGTAAAGGGCCCCGATATTAAAATTAGAGATAAGGTTCTCAAAAGACCATGAAATTAAAATTAAAATTAAACTTATCAATACCATTTCTTTCTTTATATATATATATATATATAAACAACCGCTTAGAGTATCTTTTATCACAGCTTTAAACTTTCATTTTATAGACTTTTAAATTTGTTAATCGCGTGTGACCGATTCTAAGTCTGGTCACCGCTACTTGTTCACGGCGAGTCAACTTAAAGTCGCTTTTCCATTTATAAGGAGAAGTTTTTACTGAATTTAATTTTGTATTTAAACTCCTCCATTCAGCGTTCCACTTATTTCTTACTATGTTTGTTAGACGGTTTTTAACATCTGCCACTCTTACAGGAAATGCATCCAAATCATCACAGACTGTTGCCTTTCTGGCAGCTTCGTCTGCGATTTCATTACCTGTAATGCCAGCATGCCTCGGAGTCCATACAAATACGCATCGCTGTCCTCGTTGTTTTAGAACGTATAAAATGGACAGGATGTTTGAAATTAGGACATCCTTAATGTTCTTGTTCTGAATTGCGACAAGTGCACTTAATGAATCGGAACATATTAGCACTCTCTCTTCGCAATAGTGTTCAGTGTAGCGAAGAGCTTGCTGAATTGCAGTGAGTTCTGCCGTGTAGGCACATCTGGCAGTTTCAAAAAGTGGGCTTCTTCATTTACATATATTGAGCATCTAACACCATGTTCGGTTTTAGAACCGTCAGCATAAATTCTAATATGTTCTTCGTAGCTACTGACGGTTGCCAAAAATTCCTGCTGGATGATTACTGCTGATTTCTTTTTTATTTCTCCTTCAGAGAGATCCAAACTTGTATTTACCGCTGGCAAGAGCCATGGCGGTATTTCTCTAGTAGAAATTGCCAATGTATCTGGAATAGCAAATTCATATTTATTTCTTAATTCGTGGTACCTAATTCCGGCTGGTCTGGAATAGGTATCACGACGTTCGTATAATGCAGCCATAGGATGGTTATTGAAAAGTTTATTATTTATATGGGCAGGATAAGCCCATATATTTGCTGCGTATCTTAGTAAAAGGATCTCTCTTCTATAATGTAGTGGCATTATTCCGGCTTCAGACATCAGACTAACCGCCGGACTTGTGCGGAAAGCGCCTGTTGCATATCTTATTCCGCTATTATGAACTACGTCTAACTTTTTTAAATGCGACTTTCTAGCGATACATCCGTAGTCTAGTTTAGATTGAACCAATGCTTTATACAATCTCAATAATGTCTCTTTGCCTGAGCCCCAATTTAAGTTCGATAAACATTTTATAATGTTTAGGGCTCTTTTGCATCTATCACTCAAGTCCTGTATATGTAATCCCCATGTAAGGGATTTATCCAATACTAGTCCTAAATATCTTACGATGTCTTTATATTGTATTGGATTATCATCAATTGTCAACGCAGGACTTTGATGAGGAATTCTCTTCCTACAAAAGTGTACACAGCACGTTTTTTCTGGTGAGAATTGGAATCCGTTGTTCTTTGCAACTTCATTTAGAGCATTGATCGCTCGTTGCAATTTGTACCTCACCATAGCAGTCTTGTTGCTGGCATACACAATTGCCAGATCATCAACATAGACGCTTTTGCTGATTTCTGCTGGAATGGCTAATATCAATTTATTAATGGCAATGGTAAACAAGGTACCGCTTAACGGCGAATCTTGTGGTATGCCATTTTCCAAACTTCTTACAGATGAATATTCGCTACTGACTCGTACTTGGAAAGTACGGTCATTCATATAGTTGCTCAGTAAGACTGGCAGGTTGCCACGAATGCCCCATTCATGTATCTGGAGCATACCATGACGCCAGGTCATATCGAAAGCCTTCTGAAGATCAAAGAAGACTCCGACATAATGTTTCCTTGTAATGAAGCTGTTATATATAACGTCCTCTAAGCTGATCATTTGATCAGTGGTAGAATGGTATTGCCGAAAACCTGCTTGATACGGTGATATCAGGTTTTCTTTTTCCAAAACCCAGACGAGTCGATTATTAATCATTTTTTCCAGTATTTTTCCCATAGCACACGTCAAAGAAATAGGACGATAGCTATTGGGGTCTGTTAAATTTTTATTTTTCTTTGGTACTGAAACAACATGAGCTTTTTTCCACTGCTGCGGGTACGTTCCATCCCGCCATATTTGATTATAAAGTTCTAATAATCTGCGTTTTGCAGTGGTATTCAGCTGCCTGATCATATTATAATGGATTTCATCCGGACCAGCAGCTGTGTTACCTGCTTTTTCCAACGCTTTCGCGAATTCTTCCATTTTAAATGGTACATTATATGAGTAATTATACTCAGTTCTAAAATTTAGTAGAGTTCTTCTTTTTTGGTTCGAAAGCCTTCCTCGTAGTTGGCCGTTCTGCTGGCCTTTTCGAAGTAATTGGATAACAGCTCTGCAATTTCATATGGAGTGTCTTTTATTTCATCTTCATCTTGTAGGCTAGTTATGGGAGCAAAATTATTACGCCCACAAATCGCCTTTACTTTCCTCCAAACATCTGATGCAGTAGTAGTTTTGTCGATGGATGACACGTATTGCTGCCAGGATCGTTTTTTCGAGTCTATCATAAGACGTTTTGCATACGCCGTGTATTTCTTAAAGGCTACAAGATTTTCTATACTAGGACGCTTCTTAAAGGCGTTATACCCCCTTTTCTTTCTTTTTATAACTTCACTTATTTCATCGTTCCACCATGGAACGGGTTTCTTCGTAAGTTTCCCAGATGTTTTGGGAATACATCTCGATGCTGACTCAATTATTGCATTTGTTATGGCGTCGACATCGTCTCCGATAACTCCAGTTGTTTCTGGGAGTATCGTTCTAGCTGTGAAGCTCGTCCAATCTGCCTTATCAAATAACCATCTTTTAGAGATGGGATATGTTTTTCTTGTAACATCAGTTACAATTTACACCGGGAAATGATCGCTTCCATGCAGATCGTCTATGACATGGAAGCTGTACCTCGGTGCTATCGATCCGCTTATAAGTGCACGATCTATACAGGACGTCGATCCATCTCTGGCATTGAGAAAGGTTCCTGATCCATCGTTTAAAATAATAAGTTCTGAATTCAATAGGAACCTTTCCAGTTCTCTTCCACGGGGATCTACTCGATCCGATCCCCAAAGAGAATTATGAGCATTAAAATCACCCACCAATAAGACAGGTGGGGGAAGCTCAGATATTAATAGCGCTATGTCATCCTCCTTCCAATCAAAATTCGGCAAGTATGTGCTGCAGACAGTGACCTGAAGCGGACGCTCCATTCTAACGGCGACCGCTTGTAGGTTTGTATTTAGATCAACAGCTTCGGTGGTAGCTCTCTCGATGTTAATATGGCTACTCCACCTCTAACTCTTACATTTTGCGGTTGATCTCGCCGAAATATATCGAATCCTTTTAATTTAAATTTATCATTTCGGCTGAAATGCGTTTCTTGCAGACAAATACAAATCGGGTCTACATCATGTACCAAGCGTTGGAGTTCATGGATGTTTGAAAAACATTCATTGATGTTCCATTGTACTATCGACTCGCTGATTTTAAATTAAATTAAATCACATTATTGTGTTGGTTTTCCTTTTGGCCAACCTTTATTCCTTTTTTTCCATGCTGCGGACAGGTTCGTGTTCGCAGATAACGTCGTCGCCCGTATAGCTTGCCGTCTCCGAGTCGGAGACAACAGAAGCCGCCGACGACGACGGACAAGGATCGGCGCCGGTTTCAGGCGCCAATTGAGAGGCGGCAACCTGGCCGCCCCCGACACAGGGGTAGCACAGGTCACCGTCTGTGGAAGGGCGGACACTTGCCCCCCTGTGTTATTTTTTGTGGCCTCTGTGGTTTAGAGGCCACCTCAGTTGCAGGAGGCTTTGGAGCCTACATAACAGATTCCGTAGCTGTTACTTTCGGTTTATCAATAAGTATCTCACTATGGCGGACTTGGCTTTCTGCTTTGGCGTCCGTTTTCTTCAGAACAAGAGGAACTTTCGGTGTTTTATCTTCAGGAGGCTGTACTAACATATTTGGCTTTATAGGATCTTTTTGAAAGGTTTCATTTTATTATCAATAATTCTTTCAATCATGTTAGCCAACGTCGGAGCATGTTTACTGATGAGTTGACTTTCATCGACAGCAACTGGAGCAGGAACAGGAACGACAGCCGCAGCCTCAGCATTTGTTGTTGTTGCTCTAGGCCTGCGGGCGTTAACAATCTTCTATGCTTCGAAGTAACTGACCTTTTGCAGGGTTTTTAGTTCCTGCACAGCTACCTCGTCTTTGTAGACAGGACAGTTCCTGGATCTACAAGAATGCGTTCCTTTACAATTGATGCATGTAGGAGGTTCTTTGCATGGCTCTCCCTCATGCAACTCATCGCCGCACACGTATATTTGTGGTCTCTCACATCTGAGAGCGGTGTGACCAAAACGTTGGCATTTGAAGCATCTCATTGGCTGTGGGACAAATGCCCGCACATCCAACCGATGTATTCCCGCTCTTACTTTTTCCGGCAAAGTAGGCCGGTTAAATATGAGAACATGAGATGCTGAAGTACTTCGCCATTCCTTCTCATGTTCAATCGGCGATACTCTATTACTCCTTGTGCTACCAGTTCTTCTACAATCTCTTCCTCTGAACAATTTAAAAGATCCCGAAAGACCACAACACCTCTTGAGGTGATGAGTGTGCCATCGGGATCAACACGTACAGCCAAATCTCCTATTTTTTTCAGCCCTAGGATCTTCTGAGACTGTATATCATTTACAGTCTCTTCATGAAGTCCCGTGAAAGTTTTTCTAATTTCCTTAACAGGACCTCCAGCTTATTTGCTTATTTCTCGAGCGATGAGGAGAAGACTCACATTCGAGAAATTACCTTCTTCCTTAGTGATAACTAAATATTTCGGTTTTGGAATGTTGCTCTTGAAAAAAGCTTTCTGCAAGCTTTTTCTAGCCTCAACTTCTATTCTTCGCGATTCTGCACTCTTTGAAACGGTCTCAGATTGAAACGGCCGGTTCTAGACGAGGGTGTTTCCGTGAACCCTCTGCCACGTTTAGTTGTTCAACTTGCATTGAAGAACGATCCCTTCTGTAGTAAGGCTAGCCACCGGGGTACGCCCACTCAAGGGCTACCAACTCTGGAGGTCCGTTCCAATACTCCGGTGGAACCGGCATATGTCTTGGCAAAGAGCGAATGCGCAGTCTCTGCACTGACTTCAGGCCCTTACACACCGAGGTTTTAAGGGCTCCCATGCCCCGAAAAACATGGGCACCTTAACTACATGCTTGCCATCGCGGCGGGCATGTGGACAACGAAAGGCCTACGTTATACCTGCAAAAAACCTGCAAAAAGAGCTGGCGATGTGGCGGTGGCCGCCACATCGCCAGCTCTAAAGGTGGTATCAATCGATTCCATAATCGTTAAACGTTTCGTACCTGCAGGTAGCCGCGAAATCCAGTCCTGAAGTTCAGCCTGTAGAAGTAATTCGGCCGAAAATGAAAGTATCCGAGAACAACACTCGGAACCCCGTTAGCCAGCTATATGTAATGCACGTGAGTACAGCTGTTGCCACCCTGGACGTGGAACGTAAATGTTGTGTGTTCCGGACGTGGGGATTATCTACCTCAGGGCGTTATTATTATTATTATTATTATTATTATTATTATTATTATTCCTAAGTTACTCCTATACCTAAACCTGGTGTCCCTTCCCTGGATAATTTCAGGCCTATTTCTATCATCGGTACTTTTTCCAAAATCTTCGAGAGGATTCTATTTGGACATATTTATGACCATGTTCTCCCGATGTTGTCGTCATTTCAGCATGGATTTATTAAAGGTCGTTCACCAGCTTCTAATTTGGCCGCCTTTTTGTAGGATTCAGTTAATGCAATTGAGCATAGGGGTCAAGTAGATGTGATATTTTTTGATTTTACCAAAGCTTTTGACAAGATGCCCCATCATTTGTTGTTAAGAAAGACCAAGGGCTTCGGCTTCAGCGACCGTATTAATGATTGGCTGTCCTCTTATCTTCGTGACAGGCGTTTTTCGGTTCGTTTTGGTGGACAGATGTCTGAGGAATCCTTCTTGGCTAAGTCTGGAGTGCCCCAAGGCTCTGTTTTGGGTCCCCTTCTTTTTATTATTTTTATAAATGATATCGCGGATCTTTTGACGTGCTCTGTTTTCAGCTATAGGATTGGTGCGCACGCTATTGTCGCTGAGACATTGGTTGAGGACCTCGGGATTTTATTTGACACCAAGTTGTATTTTCACGAATATGTTGCTCGGATTGTCAATAAAGCACGCCGGGACCTTGGTCTTGTCCTTTGGATTTGTGGACGGTTTAACAATATTTCCACTTGTAACCTGCTGTACAAGTCTTTGGTGAGGAGTCGCTTGGAGTACTCGACCGTGGTGTGGAATAGTACGCGAATTTTTGCCTCTGACCTGGTTGAAGGTGTTCAGAATAGGTTCTTGAACCGGATGCGTTTTAAGTTTGGAGATTGTTTTGTCGGTGCTAGTAGAGAGGATATGTTGAGGCAATTAGGCCTTTTCAGGTTATCTGATAGAAAAACGTACTTTGACTTGGTTTTCTTTTATAAAGCTCTGCACAATAAACTTCCGACGCGTTACCATGTTGTCTTGCGGAACCAGGCCAGGTCAGTGAGGTGTTTTAGGCAATTTGTGACGCCGGTTGGTTCCACCGTGTCTCCGATTGAGCGGTGTACCAGTGTTGCGGTGGAGTTCCAGGATAAGCTAAGCTTTTGGGATGATGAGGCAACCTTCATTAAAAATTTGAGAGGGTTACGTGGCGATGGATTATTGTCCTTGGTGTAATGCTCACTTTCATGATATTAGAATTGTTGTTGTTTTTTTAAGGATTATTGCTTATAACTTGTTTTATTTGGAATGTATTAGTAATATTGTGTTTTTGTTTTTGTATGTTTTCACCTATGTGTTTTTATTATCACTCCATAACTACCGTTTTTGAAGTTCTAATTATTTTTTTGTATTTGACTGTATAATTGTTATTATTATTATTATTGTGTTTTGAATATTGTATTTTTAATTTATATGTGGGTTGTTGACTTGTGGCTGTTCTTTTGTGACTTTATGTGATATTGTGCGGCATACGAAGGTTTTGTGACTGTTCTGTTGCACAAACAAAGCAAATAAAAATAAAATAAAATAAATTATTATTATTATTATTATTATTATTATTATTAAAATTGTATTCTGAATTATGTGATTTTTGAATTAGTAACTATGTAATTATTATATACTGAATTATATGTACATGTTTACCTGTAGTTTTGTATATATGCCAAGACTAATATAATGATAATAAATAGTGTAACAATTAAAACACCAACTATTACTTTCATTTTTACGAATCGTAATTAATATTAATCTCAAAATGTATGATTATAAAATATCGTATTCAGAATTTATATACTTTAAATTTTGTGTTTTTTTAATTTATATCTAAATTCTTAACTTATAATTATTGTAATTATTGTATTATCTAATACTTTGTAATATACAAAGGCTTTATGTAGCTGTTCTATCGCACAAAAAACAAATAAATAAAAATAAATAAAATTATTATTGTTATTATTATTATTATTATTATTTCTTAAATATTAAATTAATATTTTAAAAGATTTTTCGTAATTTAATATTTTTAATTAGTGAACAAATTTTGTCTAAGTTTTATCAAGTGTCTGTTTTACTTACAGCGAATGTCCTTCATCTTTATCTGCCATAGCTATCTTGTGATAATGGAACGACGAAGAACGCAACGAAAGTAATGATAATACAAACCTTACAGTTTCTAGCTACAGTCGAGTAGTTATAACTATCACCAAACAAAACGCATAAGATGATTTAAGCGGAAATCCCTTGTAATTTATAGATGTTGCCCCTCTCTAACCGTTCTAACTTTTCAGTAGAAGGGATATATTACAGACGGTGTTAATCGTACTTTAATAATTCATACGTTTAATTAAAACACGTGATAAATTTGTTCACAAACAACTGATGTTAACGTAAAAGAGATAATCAAAATTATCACTTCACTCTATCGCATAAAAACACTACAACAATAATATAAATTAATGATATTTCTATTACACAATTTTTCTAACTATATTTTGGAAAATTTGCGATCGGTAAATTTCTCTATACGTTAAAAGGGAATTTTAAAACGCATATTAAACTGTTAATACAAAAATAAACTAACACAGTTGGCTTTATTGTAAAAGATCAGAATAAACAGGAAATTTTTAATTTGTTAATTTATTAAAATTTAATATCTAACGGTAAAAATATGATTATTTAAATAAACATTTCATTAATATTAAAAAAAAAATGTGTAGTTTTGTTTTTCATCGTACTGTTTATTTTTCTTAATTACTCTCGTTCGCACCCTCTATCGTTAGGGATTTTTTTTATAATTTACGTTTAACAGTTTTTCGAAAGTTACATATTATTATTCATATAATTTCTTTATCGCTCTTATTACGGATATCTCATTTTAGATTTTGTTACAGGATCTTTAAGCTAGATTAAAATTATTTAATATAAATTTTCCAGATGCAGATGCACTGATCATATTTACTGGAACTAAGGATTCCCAAATGAATATTATTCTTTCTGTTAAAGTTTTAAGTTTAAACCTTATATCTGTTCTTTGAGACTTTTAACGTCAACTCTTTCGTTATTATGAACTGAGCGCATAAAAATTTAACGACTAAAACGGTTAAGTGCAAATCTGAATTCAGTTATTCCCACAAAATTTTTGATATCTATATAAAGTGCAATAACAGGTGATCTGATAATCATTAGTCGTCTCCAAAAATATCCATCTTTAAGAGTAACAAGCACCCTGTGCCAAACATAGTAAGGAAATTGAGGAACGAAATGATTTTTGTTACCTTCTTCAGTCGGTCAAATATACGGTTGTATATCGGTATGTCAAACCCGATTCTTTGTTTATTAATTACCGCAGAACATGAAAAGGCAATGTGCCGATTGATCTTAGTATAAATACCGATGAACCACAATAATTGTCGACAACTAATCTTTGAAAAACCGATTTATGCTTATACTAGCTCCCCGTAGCGGTCGATTCTTTTATTTTATGTTTTCTAGTTAAATAACCAAAGATAGGTGCAGCATACAGTTACTGTGGCAATGGCTTTGTTGGTTAAGCCACAGTGCCGTTTGCCTTTGCACCCCTTAAAAAATCGGAATTAAAAAAAAAACTCAGAAACGGTTTTTAAATATTTATCTGAAGAGTATTTGCAAGCAAGCCCAAATCTACTGACATGCCAGGTGCTTCATCTTTCCGCTTTTTTGGAAACCGATAATTGCATATTTCAATCGTTGCACCGATTTGTAAAATTTTACTGTTAATATAATCCAAATAAGGATCGTATTCAAAAGTAGATCTGAACTTTAAAGTGTCTTCCTATTTTGTATAGCATCGTAAAACAGATCCTCACGCTCTTCCGTAGTTTCATGTAAACGCGATCTTTAGATTTTCTACCGATATTAGGACTCTTCCGTTTCGGTATGATTTTAGAAAAAGAACTCAACAAATACCACCAAAACTGTAAAAATAAATAAATAAAACTGAATAATCGAATATTTATCGCTGAACAAATACCGCCAAAATAATTCTCTATAAAAAAATTATGGTGGGTGGGTTTGTTAGTTTGTCGTATGTGCTCGCGTTTATATTTTACCTGCTATTGGTACAGATAACCGATGGTGGTGCGCCGAGCGGCTGCACACGGCTGCGCACTGCTCCCTCCACGCTAAAAGGAAAGCTTTACTTTACTCTCTCTCCGGCTAAAAGCAGTCCGTTGTCGATTAATTTACAGATTATTTAGTTTAATTTCTAAGCGTAGATTATTTCTACTTATATTTTATTTTTGTATTTTTATTTACTTATTATTATTTATTAATTTTATAAATATAGATTAGTCAAATGTTTACCGCTCGACAAATACCGCCGAAATAGATAGATAAGTAAATAAATTAAATTTAAATAATCAAATATTCATCTCCTATCGCAGAACAACATATCATATTATCTGATAAATCGATTACTACTGTGCTAACGTAACCGCTATACATATTACAAAGAAATGAATTAAAATTATCTGATATTCAATAATTAACAATTATCGGCGTCTTACGTTCTCGTGATTACGTAGACTGAATTTAGCGCAACATGTCCGCCGTCTAGCGGAGAACCAATAAACTACGTAAAAAGTTGTTGCCAGAGCGCAACCTATCCGCCGCCTAGTGAAGAGTCAACATACTATGTATGGAGATAGTGCAGTGTTATCTTTTTAACGTGTTTTTTATTGTTGTTTTTAATGTTTTCGAGATTTTTCGAAATGAGGATATATCCACAAACCTTCTCGGTTATGCCAAGAAACATGTGTAAAAATTGGGTTGCGATTGATCGGGTAGTTTTTTGTTTATCCAGAACAATAAAACCCCTTCCTCTTTATATTAGAATAGATTTCAATAAATTACTTGATAAAGTATTCTTGAATCATTTGCCGATTTTAACCGGTATGGTTTAGTAAAGTCATTACTGTCTAATTAGTAAGAAACAGTATGACAGAAAAGACATAAAATATGGGTTCGAATCCGGGTCAGGCATGGCATTTTTCCAACACTACAAATTTTCACATTCATATTCTCATGTACAAACTTTGTGTATGTGAATTATAATTCATCGAGCAAGTTTTTAATGTCAGCAATTTACAGAAATGCTTCATTAAACTCCTAAAATTGGGCATGTAATTACAAAAGGGTAAATATTTTGCAACTATGGTGAATAATTCTTGGTTATCCTCAATAAAAGGAGGTATAAAAGTTGTATTTATTAATTTTTCCTGTGGTTAGAAAATTTGTAATTCATTTTGCCAGTGTAAAAATAGCTCTTGCTTTCCTCATGAAAATGTTTACATACTCTATCTTATCAGTAGAAAAAGTTTTTATGTATTGATTTGAACATTAAACAAAAAAAGGAAGAGTACCAGTGACAAGAAAGAATGTAAATGATGTGAGAATAACAAAAACTGAATCAATGAAAGTCATTAATAACACTTCTGTAAGATGTAAAAAAATCTATTGACAGCTAAAAAGCTTAAATACAAATCTATAGAAAAATTATAATTACTAATCTCTTACTAAATATACCTCATAAATATGATATAAAAACAACAATTAATAGAAAACAAATTTATCAGTCTGTAAATTGTTAAAAGGTTGAAAAAAAAAAAAATAATTTTGATTAAATATAAAAATCTTAAAAAAAAGAAATAACAATAGACAGAATTGTTTACAAAACACTGAGCTGAAATTATAAATCATTAACTGCTTGTTCAAATAAAATGGATGATAAAAATTAAAATAATCCCTCAGCTGTACCTGAAACAGAAAAAGCCAGAAGGATGCATTGTTAAATGGTATAATGCAGAAATGACACAATTCATTATCTAATTAACATACAGCATCAGAAAAAAGAAATATGATGTATTTGTACATCTACACACATTTTTCTCATAATAGACTTTTAGTGGCATCACCAACAGAAAAAATATGCAAGCATATTTTAAATTGTAAATGAACCTGAATGCATGACTTATCAAAGAGTTAATAAAATGGGCATGTTTGTGATTTTTATGGATTCTTTGAGCTATCCATGCTGTCATAACTTTTAGCACTGTACTTAATGTATTCATTTTTGTATTAAAAGTTATAATTTATAACTTATATTAGTTTGCAATATCAATGGTGGACATACATTTGAAATTCTACCATGAGAAATGGCCAGCCCAGTATTAATAAGAAAATTGGGTTTTTCTAAAAGAATTATTAATGGTCATGAAAGACATTTTAGTGGTTCAATACACATTAAATGTTTATCAGACATAAAAATAGAAAAAATTCTGTTATATAAAGGTAGGTATGTTAAAGGAACTGACCCACAAAATGTGAAAAATGGACAGCTTAATGAAATATATTATTATAATAACAGAACGATACTGCAAGTTTTGTAAATTAAGACAAGCATTACATTCAAGTTTAATTAATTACAACATTAACTTATCCAAATTTAGATATTTTTCAGCAGATTTTTTTTTCTACTTTGTTCTTATATTGTGTCAGAAATCACCTCATAATATTTACCACAAGCATAACAAAATTTTTGCATTAGACATATTTTAGGTTTGAGCAGTTTAATTAAATTAAGTCTAATTAATTAATTGCAATGTTAGCAGTGATTATACATAATAATATCAAATGGAATTACTAAAAGCCTGGTGCCAAAGTATGAGTGATGCTCCCATATATATTAAATATTTAATTATTATAAACGAATCTAAACCTAGTTTGTGTAACATTGTAATAAAAATTGAGAAATTTGATTTTTACAGATGACTGTATGAATTCTGGGTCAAGCTGTGTTGACAGAGTTACTAACGGTTCATAAATTTTCTCACAAGGAGCATTTTAACTATGGAGAAGCATAGAATGAAATGGGTTCTGATGCTGATTTGGTAGGTAAGTTAGATACAATTTTAATCTCACCAGTCACCAACTAAAGTTTTTTTACAAATATAGTTTTTTTTATTTTCTCATCCATACTTACAAGTTTGGTCTCAAAAAATAGTTATATTTAGTTTTTGCCTTGAAAAGTTGTTAGAATTCATTGTGTTTCATTTAAAACCCTTTTGAGAATTTCAGGTATTCATTTTATCAAAGAACTTAGCATGTTAAATTTAGAGTCATAAGATATTTTTGACACCTTTAGTGTACATTTGACAAATACAATACTTTATGTGTCTTGTCGTGCAATTATCATTTCACATTCAAATTCTGTAAAATTTGTTAGCAATATTTAATTGATTATGAAGTGCTTAATTTTCTTTCCTGACTAGAGAATACTGACTGGCTTCATGCAGTTATGGAAGTAATAACTTCAGAAACCTATTCCATAAATTTTATCAGTTGAGGTATTTTGGACCGGGGTACGACTACATTCGGGGCATATGTATCTCCCAACTGTGAAATAAGGATATTTGAAAGGTTTTTAGATTCTCTACAACAAGCCATTACCAGTACTGACAAACACATAATTATGCTCGGTGACTTTAACAGTAAGGCGATAGCCACAGGCAGCAGTTACACTAACAGGCCAGGGGAACTCTTAGTCGATCTGATGGAGACCGTTGGGTGCCATTGTGTTAATGATGCCATGTCCACATATGAAGCCAGAGGGCAGTCCTCTGTGTTAGACTTAGCTATTCTAGACAACAGGTGGGGCCAGGAACAGTGGCAGTGGAGGATTCTCCCAGAAGATTCTCCAACTGATCGCTTGGCCGCGCTTTTAATAATACAAGATCAATCCTTCAGAACGTTTCAGATAGATCCACCCATGAGACCTACAGCTAATCAGGTTAACGAAATAGTTGGGTGTGTTACAGACAGACTAGCCGGAGTAGAAAACCTCACACCAGAAACATTAAGAAATATAATTCAACAAGAGATGGGTAGAGTCTTAACTCAAAATGTAAGAAAATGCAGAGTGTACTGGTGGTCACTGGAAATAGCCAATATAAGGCAACTTCTCCAGTCTCATAGGAGGAAAAAACAGAGGCATACCGGCGGTGAGGCTTATGAGGAAGCGGCCTAAAGGTATGTTGAACACAGGAGACTACTCAACAAAGAAATAAGAAAATCAAAACGAGAACACTGGAAGCGATTGTGCCAAGAATTGGACAATGACCTATGGGATCATGCCTACAGGATAGTCACCAAGCGCTTTGGCAGGAGATTACCAAACCTATCAAAGGCAGAAGTAGAAACCCAAATAGCAATGTTGTTCCCGTGCGCTGAGGAAGTGATGGACAAAGCGATTGAATGCGAGGCCAGAAGATTTACCCTACAGGAAGTAACACAGGCAGCTGTACAATTAGGCGATAAGAGAAGACCGGGACCTGATGGCATCCCAGCAGGACTTGTTAAAAAGCACCTTGGGAGATGGTCGACGTGACCAGCGAAAACAAAGTGTTCCCAGGGTGCTGGAAAGAGGCGAGGGTGGTGTTCTTGCCAAAGTCCAATCAAGAGAATGACAATATGAAATTCCGCCCATTGAGCTTGATTAACACAATGGGGAAGTTAGTGGAAAAGATGCTGGTAAATCGACTAGTTAGCGAGGTGAACAGTGGTGCGGAGATAAGCCATAATCAATTTGGTTTTTGGAAGAATAGATCATCGGTCCAGGCTGTTGCCAGAGTTACTGACTGGGCAAGAGAAGTTAGATCAGGTATCTGGCGGACCAGGGAAATTCCCCTCCTTATCACTCTCGACGTAAGGAACGTGTTCGGGTCAATACCATGGAAGGTTATAATGACCGCTCTGGCCGAGAAAGGAATAAGTCCGTACCTGCGTAGGTAAATCAAAGAATACTTATCCGACAGATGGTGCGCTGTGGATGCGCAAGAAGAACAGTTTAGATTTCGCATATTCGGAGGAGTACCACAAGGCTCTGTTTTGGGGCCATTATTATGGACTTTAGCCTACGACGGGGTTCTGGGACTTCAACTGCCAGAAGGGGTAGAGATCATTGCCTATGCGGACGATATAGCAATGTTGGTGAGAGGAATACGTGAAGAGGAAGTACAAGATAGAGGTAATCAATCGTTAGTAATGATCGATAACTGGATGAGGGCAAAAGGGTTGACTCTGGCACTCACGAAATGCAGGTACATTCTAATGACAGGCAAAAGACAAATTCGACCGATAAATCTAGTAGTAGGAGACCAACCGATTCATCAGACAAGCCCCCTGAAATATCTAGGAGTGTTACTGGATAAGAACGGCAAATTTACTAGCCACACCATCAACTGTTGCAAGAAGGCGGAAGGCGTGGTAAATACATTGAACGCTTTACTAACGTCGCAAAGTGCGCCAAGAGCGTCGAAGAGGTAATTGGTAGTGTCAAAAATAAACATCGTCAATCTTATATGCAGCACCAGTGTGGGAGACATCCTTACGCATAAAAAGGAATTTGACTAGAGTTAACAGCGTACACAAGAGAGCCCTAATAAAAGTAATTTCCGCCTATCGTACGAGGCCCTCTGTGTTCTCGCTTCAGTTCCGCCAGTCGACCTTCAAGTGGGAGAAAGGCTGGATATAGCTCATTGCTCGAGCAGGAGAGACGCTAGAGAATGTATGGTAACCGAATGGAAGGACAGATGTAGGGCAAGAGGGGTGGCACAATGGACCAAGCGAAGTATACATGACCTATACATGACCTGGAACGGTAGGAAGTTTGGTGAAGTAAACTTCTACATAGTGCAGATATTAACGGGGCAGGGTAATTTTCAAGATTGCCTGCATAGAATTGGCAGACGAGCGTCACCGTCATGTATGGTTTGCGTAGACGAGGACTCAGTTGAACATACAGTCTTCAAATGCCGAAAGTGGGATATACAACAGAATAGGGCGGGTATCGCACAGTGCATACCAGATACACTTGTGAACTACATGTTACAAAGCGAGGAACATTGGAGGAGAGTCAACACATATGCCATGGAGGTAATCAGGAATAAAAATCAAGAGGAGCAGCGCCGGGGCTATTAGTATAAGAACGGGAGGACAGCCCCAGAGGTGAAACCCACCGGGTTGGTCTAGTGGTGAACGCGTCTTCCCAAATCAGCTGATTTGGAAGTCGAGAATTCCAACGTTCAAATCCTAGTAAAGCCAGTTATTTTTACACGGATTTGAATACTAGATCGTGGATACCGGTGTTCCTTGGTGGTTGGGTTTCAATTAACCACACATCTCAGGAACGGTCGAACTGAGAATGTACAAGACTACACTTCATTTACACTCATACATATCATCCTCATTCATCCTCTGAAGTATTATCTGAACGGTAGTTACCGGAGGCTAAACAGGAAAAAAGAAAAGCCCCAGAGGTGAGGGCTGGCATGCCCAGGCGTGCCAGTGCCTATGATCCTCTGGGGACTCCAGGGGATGGTAGGCACAGTCAAAAAAAAAAGACCCAGCGCTGTGTTTTGGACAGATAAAAACTTTCTTGAAGTCCGAAATCGGCATCAGGAAAGGGCACAATAAAGACTCCTCAAAAGAGCTGACCGCCGAGCCGACCTACCATGCCAGATATACAGCCGGTTGGTGGGAAGGCTCGTTAAAGTAACCAGACACTTCTCTGGGTGGAGTTATACCCAACAGTCCGGACCGACCTAGAGGAGTAGAGGAGAAAAAGAAAAAATTGGTACCACTACATGTGCAAACCAGGCTCCTATATACAGATTGTGTTTGATGGTAAATTGTGAATGGAAATAGAAATTCTACTGTTATTTAACTTCTTCCAAGTACACTTCCATTTGATACATTATTTCATATGGCATACCAAGCATCTTATCAGACTAAATATTCTACAATATCACACCTCACATCCTTAGAACCATAACTCATTATTACAAAACCAGAATGGTGTTGGAAATAATGTAACATTCTAACACTAAAGCTCCAAAAACAAGTTGAAATTTTTTACAAAGTAGTCATGATGACAACTGTATAAAATGTTGACTAGAGACCTTCAAGTTTTATTTTACGTAGTGTATGCAGAATATTGAATATGATGAAAGTTAATTTCTTTCTTAGTCAAGGACTAAAAATTCCTGTTGGATGATCACTGCTGGCATCTTTTTTATTTCTCCCTGAGACAGATCCAACCTTGTATTTACCGCCGGCAAGAGCCATGGCGGTATTTCTCTTGTAGAAATTGCTAATATCTATGGAATAGCAATTTCATATATCATTCTTAATTCGTGGTACCTAATTCCGGCTGGTCTGGAATAGGTAGCATGATGTTAATATACTGCAGCCATAGGATGATTCATAAAAAAATTATTATTTATATGAGCAGGGAAAGCTCGTACATTTGCTGCATATCTTAACAAAAGGATCTCTCTTCTATAATGTAGTGGCATTATTCCGGCTTCGGACATTAGGCTATTCGCCGGACTTGTGCGGAAAGCGCCTGTTGCACGTCTCACTTTCTTAAATGCGACTTTCTAGCGGATGAATATAAAGAAATATTATATTATTGGATATTCGACATTTGATAATGTTAAGGGCTTTTTTGCATCTAACACTCAAGTCATGTATGTGTAATCCCCATGTAAGGGATTTATCCAATACTAGTCCTAAAAATCTCACATTGTCTTTATATTGTAGTGGATCATTGCCAATTCACAAAGTAGGACTTTGGTGAGGAATTCTCTTCCTACAAAAGTGTACACAGCACGTTTTTTCTGAAGCGTTCTGAAGATCAAAGAAGACTCCGACACAATGTTTCCTTGTAATAAAGCTGCTATATATAATTTTCTCTAAGTTGATCATTTGATCGGTGGTGGAATGGTACTGTCGAAAACCTGCTTGATGTGGTGATATCAGGTTTTCTTTTTCTAAAACCCAGACGAGTCGATTATTAATCAATTTTCGAGTATTTTTTCCATACCACACGTCAAGGAAATAGGACGGTAGCTATTGGGATCTGTTAAATTTTTATTTTTATTTGGTACTGGAACAACATGAGCTTTTTTCCACTGCTGCTGGTACATTCCATACCGCCATATTTGATTATAAAGGTCTAATAATAAGCGTTTTGCAGTGGTATTCAGCTACCTGATCATATTATAATGGATTTCATCCGGACCAGCAGCTGTGTTGCCTGCTTTCTCCAACGCTTTCGCGAATTCTTCCATTTTAAATGGTACATTATAAGAGTAATTATACTCAGTTCTGAAGTTGAGTAGACCTTCAAGTTCTTCCTTTTTCATTTCAAAATCTTTTTCGTAGTTGGCCGTTTTGCTGGCCTTATCGAAGTGGACAATAGCTCAGCGATTTCGTTTTGAGTGTCCTTAATATCATCTTCATCTTGAAGGCTAGTTATGGGGGCAAAGTTTTTACGCCCACAGATCGCCTTCACTTTCCTGCAAACATCTGATGCAGAAGTAGCTCTATCAATGGATGACATGTATTGTTGCCAGGATCGTTTCTTTGAATCTATCACAAGACGTTTTGCATACGCCCTGTATTTTTTAAAGGCAATAAGATTCTCTATGGTTGGACGTTTCTTAAAGGCGTTATACGCACTTTTCTTTCTTTTAATAGCTTCATTAATTTCATCGTTCCACCATGGAACGGGTTTTTTTTGTAAGTTTCCCAGATGTTTCAGGGAGTATCGTTCTAGCTGTGAAGCTCGTCCAATCTGCCTTTTCAAACAACCATCTTTTAGAGATGGGATATATTTTTCTTGTAATATCAGTAAAAATTTGCACCGGGAAATGATCGCTTCCATGCAAATCTTTTATAACACGGAAGGTGTACCTCGGTGCTATCGATCCGCTTATAAGTGCAAGATGAATACAGGACGTCGATCCATTTCTGGCATTGAAAAAGGTTCCTGACCCGTCGTTTAAAAGAATAAATTCAGAATTCATCAGGAACCTTTCCAGTTCTCTTCCGCGAAGATCTACTCGAACCGATCCCCAGAGAGAATTATGAGCATTAAAGTCACGCACCAGTAAAACAGGTGGGGGAAGCTCAGAAATTAGTCTTGCTATATCATCCTTTCTCCAATCAAAATTGGTCAAGTATATGCTGCAGAGAGTGATCTGAAGCGGACGCTTCATTCTAACGGCGACCGCTTGTAGATATGTGTTAAGAACAACCGCTTCGGTGGTAGCTCTGGTCGATGTCAATATGGCTACTCCACCTCTAACTCTTACATTTGGCGGTTGATCTCGCCGAAATATATCGAATCCTTTTAATTTAAAATTTTCATTTCGGCTGAAATGCGTCTCTTGCAGACATATACAAATCGGGTCTACATCATGTACCAAGCGTTGGAGCTCATGGATGTTTGAAAAACATCCATTGATGTTCCATTGTACAATCGACTCGCTAATTTTTAATTAATTTATTGTATGGGTTTGCCTTTCGGCCACCCTTTTTTTCTCCATCTTACGAACAGCATCGTGTTCGTGGAGAAGGTCGTCGCCCGTAAAGCTTCCGGTCTCCGAATCGGAGACCACCGAAGCCGCCGGCAACGACGGACATGGATTGGCACCGGTTACAGGCGCCGATTGTGGGGCGGCAACCTGGCCGACCCCAGACACGGGGGTCGCACCAGTCACCGCCTGTAGAAGGGGGGACACTCGCCCCCACGGTGTGGATTTTTGTGGCCTCTCTGGTTTAGAGGCCACCTCAGTTGCAGGAGGCTTGGGAGCCTCCATAACAGTCTGTGTAGGTATCACCTTTTTCTTGTCATCAAGAATCTCACTGAGACGGACTTGTCTTTCTGCTTTGGCGTCCGTTTTCTTCAGAACAAGAGCAACTTTCGGTGTTTTATCTTCAGGCTGTACTAATATATTTGGCTTTATAGGATATTCATTGAAAGGTTTTATTTTATTATCAATAATTCTTTCAATCATGTTAGCCAACGTCGGAGCAAGTTTACTGATGAGTTGACTTTCATCGACAGCAACTGGAGCAGGAACAGGAACGGCAGCCGCAGCCTGAGCATAAGTTGTTGTTGCTCTAGGCTTGCGGGCGTTAACAATCTTCTTTGTTTCGAAGTAGCTGACCTTTTGCAGGGTTTTTACTTCCTGCACAGCCACCTCGTCCTTGTAGACAGGTCAGTTCCTGGATCTACAAGAATGCGTCCTTTATAGTTGATGCATGTAGGAGGTTCTTTGCATGGCTCTCCCTCATGCAACTCATCGCCGCACACGCATATTTGCGGTCTCTCACATCTTACGGTAGTATGGCCAAATCGCTGGCACGATTTGGCCATCTCATGCTAAAGCATCTCATTGGTTGAGGGACAAATGCCCGCACATCCAATCGATGTATTCCCGCTCTGACTTTCTCCGGCAAATTAGGCCGGTTAAATGTGAGAACATGAGATGCTAAAGGTAGGAATTTGCCATTCCTTCTCATGTTCAGTCGGCGACACTCTATTATTCCTTGATCTGCCAGTTCTTCTACAATCTCTTGCTCCGAACAATTTAAAAGATCCCGACAGACCACAACACCCCTTGATGTGTTGAGTGTGCCATGGGGATCAGCACGTACAGCCAAATCTCCTATTTTTTCAGACCTAGGATCTTCTGAGACTGTATATCATTTACAGTCTCTACATGAAGTCCCGTGAAAGTTTTTCTAATTTCCTTAACAGGTCCTCCAGCACATTTATTTATTTCTCCAGCGATGAGGAAGGGACTCACCTTCGAGAAATTGCCGTCTTCCTTTGTGATTACTAAATATTTAGGCTCCGGAACGTTGCTCTTGAAAAATGTTGTTGCAAGCTTTTCCTAGCCTCAACATCAATTTTCCTTGACTCGGCACTCTTACGACGTTTTTCCTCGGGCGAATCATCCGGTTCTAAACGAGGGTGTTTACGTGCACCCTCTGCCACGTTAGTTTGTTCAGGAATATTCATGAACATTTATCCCTTTTGTAGCAAGGCTAGCCGCCGGGGTATACCCCACTCCAGGGCTACTAACCTTGGAGGTCCAATCCGGTACGCCGTTGGAACCGGCATATGTCCTGGCAGAGAGCGGATGCGCAGTCTCTGCACTGACTCCAGCCTCCTACTCACCGAAGCTTTCAGAGCTCCCATGCACCGACATACATGGGCACCATTGCTACATGCTTGCAATCGCAGGGGGCATGTGGACAACGGAAGGGTCTCCGTTACACCTGCAATAACATTGACCCTGGCCGCCACATCGCCAGCTCTAAGTTTGGTATATGTCCACTTCCTAATCATTAAATTGTTCATATCCTGTCGGTAACCAAAAATCCAATCCATGTGAAGACCTGAAGGTGGAGACAGGTCAAAAAGAGTAATATATCCGAGGAATTTACTCGTAGCCCCGTTGACCGGCTACAAGTACAGCTGTTACCGCCCTGGACGTGGAACATAGATGTTGTGTTCCGGACGTGGGGATTAACTACCTCAGGGCATTATTATTATTTTTATTATTATTATTATTATTATTATTATTATTATTACCGAGGGGAAATCGTATGCCGAATCGCTCAGTCAAATTCGGAAGGGGGTGAATCTGGAGGAGACTGAAACAGAGGTAGCAGCAATAAGGAAAACTAGGGCTGGAGATGTCCTGATTGAACTCGGCAGCGCTACCAAAGACAAAAAGACCTTTAGCGCTGTCCTAAAGTCTGTCCTCGGAGAAGGAGCCGTAGTCCACAGTCTGGAACCGAGGGAGACCCTCGAAATCCGAGATCTAGACTGTGTCACAGAGAAGGAGGACGTGGAAGCAGCACTGAGAAGAGAGCTCGGAGATATAGGAGACTGCCGAGTTAGTATTACCAGTGCTAATTCCAGGGGGCAGAAAGCAGCATTAATACAAATTGGAGAGAAGGCTGCTTCCAGACTACTCAGCCAATCCAACATAAGGATTGGCTGGTTGTACTGTCAAATCAGACCCAGGGCACAGGTCCCACGGTGTTTCAGGTGCCATGGGTATGGACATCTGGCTCGTGGATGCAAGGGGCCTGACAGAAGCCGGCTCTGCCATAAGTGCGGGTTAGGGGCACAAGGCTAAGTAGTGTTCGGCCCCCCTTCGGTGCATGCTCTGCCAAGAAAAAGGGGTGAACGCTTCGCAGCTGGCTCACGTACCTGGAACAAGGGAGTGTCAGGTCTTCCGGGCAGCCCTGGAGCAGGCGAAGAGAAGGCTCCGTTAAAATGTTGAACATAATACAGGCCAACCTTAACAGGAGCCGGCTAGCTGATGACTTGCTGCTGCAGCTAGCCAGAGACAGGGAGGCCGATTTGGTGCTGATCAGCGAGCAGTACCGGGACCGTGACGACTCCCAATGGTTCCGAGACTCGCTCGGGACTGCCGCGATATGGATTCCGTATCGCAGCAGAGCCCAAGTTCGGAGGCACGGCGCAGGCGAGGGTTTCGTTTGGATCTGCTGCGGTGAGGTGACGATTTTTAGCTGTTACCACACCCCAAATGATTCGATAGCGGACTTTCGCCGGAAAGTTGACGCGCTGGAGGATGTCATCCTCGCTGCCGCTGGTGAGATGGTGGTAGCTGGGGACTTCAACTCCAGGGCGGTAGACTGGGGTATGGCGCATACCAACTCCAGAGGGAAATACATTCTGGACATGGCGGCACGTACTGGACTCGTGATTCTCAATACAGGGAACTCGACGACGTTCAGCCGCCCAGGATATTTGGAAACCATTCCTGATATTTCCCTCGCCTCCGAAGAGTTGGTCACGCTCGTCCAGGACTGGAGAGTCCTCGAGGATTATACCGGTAGCGACCACCAATATATCTCATTTAGAGTCCTAGATGGTACACGAGAGCGCCCGGGGCCCCCACAGCAGGCGAAAAGATCTCCTCAGGAGAAGAATTCTCCTCAAAGATCTCCTCAGGGGTGGTAGCCCCTGAAAACTTCACCAACGGGGGGGACGCTGGCGCTGAAGCCGTAGTTGCTGCGACTATGCGGCTGATCGCTTCTGCATGCGACGCCTCCATGCTCCACGGGGGGCCGAGGCATCAGAAGCGACCCGTGTACTGGTGGACACCGGAGATTGCGGGGTTTCGCCGGGAGTGTCTTCGACTAAGACGATTGGCGCAACGTGTGAGGAATCGCATAGACGCGAACGCCAGGTCAGCCGAGTATAAGACGGCAAAGAAGCGGCTCCGTCGAGCCATCAACGGGAGCAAGGCACTCTGCTGGAGAAGAACTGACGGAGACCGTGGATGCAGACCCTTGGGGGCTAGGTTACAAGATAGTAACTCGGCGATTGGGGGTCTCGCGGTCACCAGCTCCACTGACGAAGCTAAAGCGGAACAAGTCGTTAAGACATTGTTCCCGGTGCACTCGGTCCGTGCCGAGCGGGACTTCAGCGACGTGGGCGACTTCCCGCTCTTCTCGATGGAGGAATTGGAAGGAGTCCTACGGTCGCTGAAATGTAAAAAAGCCCCTGGTCCCGACGGTATACCGGCCGAGGTACTCAAACTAGTGGGGCGCTGCAGGCCCCGTCTTCTACTAGACATGTATAATGCATGTCTGAAGGCTGGGTCTTTTAGCGCCAGGTGGAAGACCGCGCGTCTTGTGCTAATTCCCAAAGGAAAAGAAAACCCAGAGTCGCCGTCCTCCTACCGCCCATTGTGTATGCTTGACACAGCTGGGAAGGTATTGGAGAAGCTGTTAAAGAAAAGACTGGTTACGGCGATGAATCAGGCAGGTGGCCTGTCACCTAACCAGTACGGTTTCCGGCAGGGTCGATCGACCCTAGACACAATTCAGGAGGTTGTTGAGGCAGTGCGGCGACCAGAGGACCACAATCATTTTTCGCGACGTGTGGTCCTTCTCGTTACGTTGGACGTAAAAAACGCGTTCAAATCCGCACGATGGAGCGATATGATTCGGGCCCTGGAGCATTCGTTCCATGTGCCTCAATACCTCCTCAGAATGGTAGACGCGTACCTGAGGAACCGCGGTCTCATTTACGAGACCGCAGCAGGCTGGCGTAGGACTACGATCATGTCGGGGGCGGCGCAGGGGTCGATTCTCGGCCCCGACCTTTGGAACGCCGTCTACGATGGCTTGCTGAGGCTGGAGATGCCTGAAGAATCTGCCTTGGTTGGGTACGCTGACGACGTTGCACTACTTGTCGCAGACCGCGCCCAACTGAGGCTCAGTCGGGCCATGCACAGAGTCGGTGCCTGGCTGGACGATCATGGATTGTCTCTAGCTCTCAGCAAAACGGGGATCGTAGTTCTCACGAAGAAACGTATCGACACCCTTCTCTCCCTGTGGGTCGGGGTAGAGGTTGTCGAGACCAAGCCGGCCGCAAAGTACCTCGGTATGATGATTGACCGGAAACTCAGCTTTGCTGAGCAGCTTCGTACAGCCGCCGACAAAGCTGCGAGAGCCGTAACTGCTCTCAGCCGGCTTATGGCGAATGTCGGCGGACCGAAGGCCAGCAGACGGCGATTGCTGATGTCCACGGTACATTCCATCCTGCTATACGGGTCGGAAGTGTGGGCCCAGGCATTAAGAGTTGCGAGAAACCGGAAGCGGCTCGCGCAGGTGCAACGCACCGCAGCCTTGCGAGTCGCTTCCACGTATCGGACGGTCTCCGAGCCTGCAGTACTTGTGGTCGCCGGCGTCATACCCATTGCTACTTTAGCAAGGGAGCGCCAGGCGATCTACGGGAGGCGGCGGGCAGGCGGAGACCGGGTGACCATTGCCAACGAGGAACGTACTCGCACATTCCTCGCATGGCAAGAGACCTGGGACCACGAGACCAGAGGACGATGGACCGCAAGGCTTATTCCTCTGGTCAGACCGTGGACGGAGCGACGGCATGGAGAAGTGGAGTACTATATGACCCAATTTTTAACGGGTCACGGGTACTTCCGCGCTTACCTCCATGTCATAGGGAAAGCGCCGTCCCCCGACTGCCTGTATTGTCCCGGTGTACGGGACGACGCTGAGCACACCTTTTTCAAATGTGCTCGGTGGGCGGCAGATCGAGGGACATTAGAAGCGGATCACGGAGCACTGAGTCCCCACAACGTGGTTGCGATGATGCTCCGTGACCTGGGCAGCTGGGAAAGCGTAGCCCAATTCGTCGGCAACATACTCAGGGCCAAAAAGGTTGACCTGGACAGTCCTGAAAATTAGGTAGCACCTAACAGGCTAGTATAGGAGGACTCGACCGGAAGTAATGTGATAAACGGTTCCGGGTCGAGCCCTGGTAGAAAGGGGGGTGGTTTTAGTCGGTAGTCCGCTGATGGTGATTGGATAATACCATCAGCGGGAGCCCGACACTCCGTGCGTAAATGCATTTCCACCTCCCTCCTCAAAAAAAAAAAAAAATTATTATTATTATTGGCACAGGTCCCACGGTGTTTCAGGTGCCATGGGTATGGACATCTGGCTCGTGGATGTAAGGGGCCTGACAGAAGCCGGCTCTGCCATAAGTGCGGGTTAGGGAGTGCACAAGGCTAAGGAGTGTTCCGCCCCCCTTCGCTGCATGCTCTGCCAAGAAAAAGGGGTGAACGCTTCGCAGCTGGCTCACGTACCTGGAACAAGGGAGTGTCAGGTCTTCCGGGCAGCCCTGGAGCAGGCGAAGAGAAGGCTCCGTTAAAATGTTGAATATAATACAGGCCAACCTTAACAGGAGCCGGCTAGCTGATGACTTGCTGCTGCAGCTAGCCAGAGCCGATCGGCCAGAGCACCAAATCGGCCAGAGGCCGATTTGGTGCTGATCAGCGAGCAGTACCGGGACCGTGACGACTCCCAATGGTTCCGAGACTCGCTCGGGACTGCCGCGATATGGATTCCGTATCGCAGCAGAGCCCAAGTTCGGAGGCACGGCGCAGGCGAGGGTTTCGTTTAGATCTGCTGCGGTGAAGTGACGATTTTTAGCTGTTACCTCACCCCAAATGATTCAATAGCGGACTTTCGCCAGAAAGTTGACGCGCTGGAGGATGTCATCCTCGCCGCCGCTGGTGAGATGGTGGCAGCTGGCGACTTCAACTCCAGGGCGGTAGACTGGGGTATGGCGCATTTGGTTAGCTGGCATTTCTCCCGCCACCACCCCATTCGGTCGCCCTAGAGCATAGACCAAATGTACTGTGCCAATAAACGGCTACTGTGCCTCGAAACAGATTTGCGACCTCGTTTCCTAATTGCTCCTAATGAGCTCCTATCATGCGTGAGCGGTTAAGCTGGGCGCCATACAGCACCCGCCTATGTGTCCCTACCGCTCACTTGTCACATTAAAACTAAATCGGGGAGGCGCACCCCTTGTTACAATTAAAACAATAAAAGTTACATAATAAAAGGGGGTATGGCGCATACCAACTCCAGAGGGAAATACATTCTGGTCATGGCGGCACGTACTGGACTCGTGATTCTCAATACAGGGAACACGACGACGTTCCGCCGCCCAGGATATTTGGAAACCATCCCTGATATTTCCCTCGCCTCCGAAGAGTTGGTCACGCTCGTCCAGGACTGGAGAGTGCTCGAGGATTATACCGGTAGCGACCACCAATATATCTCATTTAGAGTCCTAGATGGTACACGAGAGCGCCCGGGGTCCCCACGGCTGGTGAAAAGATATAACGTCAACAGAATCGACGAGAGTAAATTCAACAGAAAGATCTCCTCAGGGGTGGTAGCCCCTGAAAACTTCACCAACGGGGGGGACGCTGGCGCTGAAGCCGTAGTTGCTACGACCATGCGGCTAATCGCTTCTGCATGGGACGCTTCCATGCCCCACGGGGAGCAGAGGCACCACAAGCGACCCGTGTACTGGTGGACACCGGAGATTGCGGGTTGCGCCGAGAGTGTCTTCGACTAAGACGGGTGGCGCAACGTGCGAGGAATCGCATAAACGCGAACGCCTGGTCAGCCGAGTGTAGGACGGCAAAGAAGCGGCTTCGTCGAGCCATCAACGTGAGCAAGGCACGCTGCAGGGGAGAACTGACGGAGACCGTGGATGCAGACCCTTGGGGACTAGGTTACAAGATAGTAACTCGGCGATTGGGGGATCTCGCGGTCACCAGCTCCACTAGACGACGCTAAAGCGGAACAAGTCGTTAAGACGTTGTTCCCGGTGCACTCGGTCCGTGCCGAGCGGGACTTCAGTGACGTGGGCGACTTCCCGCTCTTCTCGATGGAGGAATTGGAAGGAGTCCTACGGTCGCTGAAATGTAAAAAAGCCCCTGGTCCCGACGGTATACCGGCCGAGGTACTCAAACTAGTGGGGCGCTGCAGGCCTCGTCTTCTACTACACATGTATAATGCATGTCTGGGCTGGGTCTTTTAGCGCCAGGTGGAAGACCGCGCGTCTTTTGCTAATTCCCAAGGGAAAAGAAAACCCAGAGTCGCCGTTCTCCTACCGCCGATTGTGTATGCTTCACACAGCTGGGAAGGTATTGGAGAAACTGTTAAAGAAAAGACTGGTTACGGCGATGAATCAGGCCGACGATGAATGGTGGCCTGTCACCTAACCCGTACGGTTTCCGGCAGGGTCGGTCGACCCTAGACGCAATTCAGGAGGTTGTTGAGGCAGTGCGGCGAGCAGAGGACCACAATCATTTTTCGCGACGTGTGGTCCTTCTCGTTACGTTGTACGTAAAAAACGCGTTCAACTCCGCACGGTGGAGCGATATGATTCCGGCCGGGAGCATTCGTTCCATGTGCCTTAATACCTCCTCAGAATGGTAGACGCATACCTGAGGATCCGCGGTCTCATTTACGAGACTGCAGCAGGCTGGCGTAGGACTACGATCACGTCAGGGGCGACGCAGAAGTCGATTCTCGGCCCCGACCTTTGGAACGCCGTCTACGATGGCTTGCTGAGGCTGGAGATGCATGAAGAATCTGCCTTGGTTGGGTACGCTGACGACGTTGCACTACTTTTCGCAGACCCCGACGTGGAGCGCGCCCAACTGAGGCTCAGTCGGGCCATGGACAGAGTCGGTGCCTGGCTGGACGATCATGGATTGTCTCTAGCCCTCAGCAAAACGGAGATCGTAGTTCTCACGAAGAAACGTATCGACACCCTTCTCTCCCTGCGGGTCGGGGTAGAGGTTGTCGAGACCAAGCCGGCCGCAAAGTACCTCGGTATGATGATCGACCGGAAACTCAGCTTTGCTGAGCAGCTTCGTACAGCCGCCGACAAAGCTGCGAGCGCCGTAACTGCTCTCAGTCGGCGTACCGAAGGCCAGCAGACGGTGATTGCTGATGTCCACGGTGCATTCCATCCTGTTATACGGGTCGGAAGTGTGGGCCCAGGCATTAAGAGTTGCGAGAAACCGGAAGCGGCTCGCGCAGGTGCAACGCACCGCAGCCTTGCGAGTCGCTTCCGCGTATCGGACGGTCTCCGAGCCTGCAGTACTTCTGGTCGCCGGCGTCAATCCCATTGCTACTTTAGCAAGGGAGCGCCAAGCGATCTACAGGAGGCGACGGGCAGGCGAAGACTGGGTGACCATTGCCAACGAGGAACGCACTCGCACGTTCCTCGCATGGCAGGAGACCTGGGACCACAAGACCAGAGGACGATGGACCGGAAGGCTTATCCCTCTGGTCAGACCGTGGACGCATCGACGGCATGTAGAAGTGGAGTACTATATGACCCAATTTTTAACGGGTTACGGGTACTTCCGCGCTTACCTCCATGTCATAGGGAAAGCGCCGTCCCCCGACTGCCTGTATTGTCCCAGTGTACGGAACGACGCTGAGCACACCTTTTTCAAATGTGCTCGGTGGGCGGCAGATCGAGGGACACCAGAGGCGGATCACGGAGAACTGAGTCCCCACAACGTGGTTGCGATGATGCTCAGTGACCTGAGCAGCTGGGAAAGTGTAGCCCGATTCGTCGGCAACATATTTAGGGCCAAAAAGGTTGTCCTGGATAGTCCTGAAATTAGGTAGCACCTAACTGGCTAGTATAGGAGGACTCGACCGGAAGTAATGTGTTATACGGTTCCGGGTCGAGCCCTGGTAGAAAGGGGGTGGTTTTAGTCGGTAGTCTGCTGATAGTGATTGGATAATACCATCAGTGGGAGCCCGACACTCCATGCGTAAATGCATTTCCACCTCCCTCCTCAAAAAAAAAAAAAAAAAAAATTATTATTATTATTAATGGTGGTCATGTACTTGCTGGCATTCAGCGACCTAGGCGTGACAGCAAATTGCTGCCTATACGAAATAAATTTTATTATGGATGTCATATATATTTTTAGTAGTTGATGGAGTTCACCTACCCATTTTGGCAAATATATGACAAGTGAACGGTTGGTACACGTAAGCCGATGGTGTATGACACTACGCTTAGTCCACTCACGCTGTTACATAAGCTCTAGGAGCTATGTTAGAATACTGATCGCTAAATTGTTCGAGACTCAGTTGCCGTTTGTGGAACAGACATTTGGTCTTATGCAACTTACTTGAATCTTGCCGCCTCGTCACTCTGAGTTGTATCAACACCTTTAAGAGCACAAAACGAATATTTGGTTGAACGCACGTAAACAAATTTCAACTGATCTTGATCCCAAAGAAAATGGATAGGTACTCAATGATGAAAATTTTTATAAATTAAAGTAGTTTGAAGGTCCTCAGCTGCCAGATTCTGTTCGGGAAATTGTACTAGAGAGTGAATCTGATAACAATATGAGTTATTCTGCATGTGAAAACGATGAAGATAATGAAGGTCTATGCAATAGGAATTGTAACACTCTAAGCGATGATAATGATAACTCTGTAAGCGACAAGGATGGATGGTAATTAAAAATATATATAACTATGAATTTGCTATAGCATACTTTTTAAATAAAATTGTATACTATATGACAATAAAAATTAATCGTTCCAATATTTCCCACTTTGTCAAAAATCTGTTCATTTGCTTGTCAATTCATTTATTCAAGTTAAGGATTGTTGCTTACTAAATAGTTCATTACATATTATTTTCATATATAAATAGTAAACCGTACATAATATTTCCTTACACGGTGAGTATTCTCTCGTAAAATGAGTATGTAAATAAGGCTCTAAACTATTGTTTAAGACGTAAATTATTCGCAAAATTTAATTGTTAAACATTAATGAACATATAAAACATAAAAAAGTGCATTTACGTAAGTTATTTGCAAAATACAGTGCATATCTGCAAGCTCCACGCGCATAGTCCATATATGAGAGCGCGATAATTTAACCCCGTTTTCCTGCCTTACGAACCAACCAAGCTGTCAGCCATTTTTAAACATGCATTGTTAAATGTTAAAGAGCAAATGGTTAAATTGGCTGACATATCCGCGATGAAATTTTTTTGCAGAAATTTTGGCCAAATTACTCCTGCCGCCAACCCCTTCGCCCCAACCTACCTGTCAGCCCTTTCGAACTTAGGTTTAGTACATTGTTAACTTTCACTGTACAAATTTTCAAGCACCACATTGATGGATAGGGTTTCATGGAAAAATGACACCTTTCACGTATCTTACCTGTTCCCTCTACCAACAAAACTTTCAGTCCGCTCGGATCTGTAACATACCTTAGTAATAGATCGATTTCCAATAAATTTCGTCCACCACATAGATCAAACAACTTTTTTGGCCCTAGCTGTTGGACTACAATCAAATATGTAAGGTATCAAACAACGACAATAATGGAAACTTAAGTGTCATAGTGAAGATGGACAAGAAGGGAAAATAGTTGCAGTGAATGGACTGGATCAGAAAGATGAAAAGGTAACTAACTACCTCTTAGAATCTCGTGCAGAGTATAAACTAGTAACTACAAACACTTTTATTTAAACATCAGAAAAGAGAAAGATACCATGATTGAGATTACAAAATACCAGAAGGTATCGAAAAGAAAAAGACTGGGTAGACATTTTGAAGTCTGCTAAATTGTATCAAGAAGCAGATATGATTCTGACCACAGTTTAGTTGTGAGATTATAGGTAAGTTTAAAAAGCTTCAGGAAATAGTGCAAAACAGTTGAGATTCAAACAGATTTAAGGAGAATAAGCTGAAGATGGAGTTTGAACAAATTATATGTTCAGACCTATAAAGTTTTGCACAAATAGATTCCATTGAAGAGAATGGGTAAATAATTAAGGCGAGAGAGTAAAGTTTTGGTAAAAATGTAATAATAGAAAATCATGAATAATAATATAAAAAATTATTAAAATTGATGGATGAGCATAGATAATAAACAGATTCTAAAAAAGATGTCAAGGAACTGCATAGGCATTTTAGAATTAAAATTAATAGCAAACTAAAATTTCTGTTGTGAAGATGTAGTATACAAAAGTATGATTACTGAAAGATAGACACAGCTTCCAACAGAAAACTTTGTAGAAATGATTCCAAAATAAATTTCATGGGTGTGAATGGAAGACAAGCATGAGCTAAGTAGAGGCAGGAATACGTAGACAAATTATACAGTAGGGATAAGTCATTAGATGTATAAATAGACACTTAAGTTGAGAACTATCACACTATCAGACTTAAATCTCATTCTTAAAAAATACTCACAGATAGTTTACATGTGAATAGGATGTGGTACAGGTGCTGTACTAGATGAAGGTAAGTTCAGTTTCAGAAACATGATGGATACTAAAGAGAGCATCTTTGCCCCCCAGCACGCTTAAAAAGAATAAATTTACCTACATGGCATTTGACAATGAAGAATGGAAACATTCTTTTAGATTTTAAGGAAATTTAGATTAAAATACAAAGGGAAAGAAAGAAGATTAATATACGATCTTCACAAAAATATGTGCTATGACTGCATATGATTTAACCAAAAAAAAATTGTTACACACTTAAATATTATGAAATATGTAAACATCCAATGATATACTAAATTAAGATAGATAATTCAGATCCAATATGCATTTTATCACATTCTTAACACGCACCTTCCTAACTAAAAAAAAAAAATCATCAGCAATAACAACAGTTTGACAGCAGGATGAGAACAATAGTATCACTCACTGCAGCTGCAGAACCAAATGAAATATTATGACCCAAGTTTCCCAAACATTATTTATTAAATTTAGTTCAGTTTGTTATTTAAGAATTTTATACTTTTAAATAATACACTATTATTCATTATTTTTGCTGTTCCACCTGATCTTTGTTTTATAACCACTTCATGGGTTTTATACTTTTCTGATATTTTCCTCTTGGTTAGTTCCCACCAGAAATCCAGTTGGACACTATTTTACCAAAAAGTAATCAACCATACTGAATAATAAAGGTTATTAACATTTACTTTTAATGTATAAAATATTGAGATGTTTTGAATTATATAAGTAACAAGGAATGTCATATTTTTCTCAGAAAATATGTTCTTAGTTTTCCTTTGCTTCAAAGTGTGCAGAACTGAAACTGTAAACAAATTGTACCAAAATTAAGGGTTTTGGTATAAACTGGTTATACCAAAACAGCAAAGATGATGATGATGATAATAATAATGAAATTTCCTTTCTATATTTTATTCTACAGTTTCTATATTGATTGTATATACTTGCAGTTAGTTAACATCCTCAGCAATTACAAAAGGTCACTACCCCTAAACTTTTCTGGGACTAATTCCTTTGTCTAGCTTCTCCTTAAATCCCCACTCTTAGCATTTATGATAAAGTTACCTCAGTTTTTCAAATTACATTCAAGCCGCATGGGTAAATTCTTCACTGTTCTGAAAATTTTAACTTGTGCTGTCAATGATACTCATGATTGGAAATAAAACTGCAGAACTTTATTTTAATTACATGCATTCAATTTTTCCCATTATTACAATGGTAAGCAATAGGTTTGTTAAACATTAAACTTTTCCTGAATCTTCTATATTTTTGTTGTTGATTTCTAAATGTGAGATTAGAATTTCTTTATCAGCTTCAGCTTTCATTGTATTCATTAACTATCCTTATTTTTCATCAATTAATAAATTCCACATCCTTAGATTTTAATGAATTTAAATAATATAAGTAAATAGCTGTAGTTTATTTATTAAACCTAAATTGACAAGTAAACTGGTGTAGTTTGGATTAGACATTCATTATTGTCTTTTATACACTAACTAAAAAGAACAAAACATTTTTTTTTTTTTTTTTTTTTTGTCTTCAGTCATTTGACTGGTTTGATGCAGCTCTCCAAGATTCCCTATATAGTGCTAGTCGTTTCATTTCAGTATACCCTTTACATCCTACATCCCCAACAATTTGTTTTACATACTCCAAACGTGGCCTGCCTACACAATTTTTCCCTTCTACCTGTCCTTCCAATATTAAAGCGACTATTCCAGGATGCCTTAGTATGTGGCCTATAAGTCTGTCTCTTCTTTTAACTATATTTTTCCAAATGCTACTTTCTTCATCTATTTGCCGCAATACCTCTTCATTTGTCACTTTATCCACCCATCTGATTTTTAACATTCTCCTATAGCACCACATTTCAAAAGCTTCTAATCTTTTCTTCTCAGATACTCCGATCGTCCAAGTTTCACTTCCATATAAAGCGACACTCCAAACATACACTTTCAAAAATCTTTTCCTGACATTTAAATTCATTTTTGATGTAAACAAATTATATTTCTTACTGAAGGCTAGTTTAGCTTGTGCTATTCGGCATTTTATATCGCTCCTGCTTCGTCCATCTTTAGTAATTTTACTTCCCAAATAACAAAATTCTTCTACCTCCATAATCTTTTCTCCTCCTATTTTCACATTCAGTAGTCCATCTTTGTTATTTCTACTACATTTCATTACTTTTGTTTTGTTTTGTTTATTTTCATGCGATAGTTTTTGCGTAGGACTTCATCTATGCCGTTCATTGTTTCTTCTAAATCCTTTTTACTCTCGGCTAGAATTACTATATCATCAGCAAATCGTAGCATCTTTATCTTTTCACCTTGTACTGTTACTCCGAATCTAAATTGTTCTTTAACATCATTAACTGCTAGTTCCATGTAAATATTAAAAAGTAACGGCGATAGGGAACATCCTTGTCGGACTCCCTTTCTTATTAGGGCTTCTTTCTTATGTTCTTCAATTGTTATTGTTGCTGTTTGGTTCCTGTACATGTTAGCAATTGTTCTTCTATCTCTGTATTTGAACCCTAATTTTTTTAAAATGCTGAACATTTTATTCCAGTCTACGTTATCGAAAGCCTTTTCTAGGTCTATAAACGCCAAGTATGTTGGTTTGTTTTTCTTTAATCTTCCTTCTACTATTAATCTGAGGCCTAAAATTGCTTCCCTTGTCCCTATACTTTTCCTGAAACCAAATTGGTCTTCTCCTAACACTTCTTCCACTCTCCTCTCAATTCTTCTGTATAAAATTCTAGTTAAGATTTTTGATGCACGACTAGTTAAACTAATTGTTCTGTATTCTTCACATTTATCTGCCCCTGCTTTCTTTGGTATCATAACTATAACACTTTTTTTGAAGTCTGATGGAAATTCCCCATTTTCATAAATATTACACACCAGTTTGTATAATCTATCAATCGCTTCCTCACCTGCACTGCGCAGTAATTCTACAGGTATTCCGTCTATTCCAGGAGCCTTTCTGCCATTTAAATCTTTTAATGCTCTCTTAAATTCAGATCTCAGTATTGTTTCTCCCATTTCATCCTCCTCAACTTCCTCTTCTTCCTCTATAACACCATTTTCTAATTCATTTCCTCCGTATAACTCTTCAATATATTCCACCCATCTATCGACTTTACCTTTCGTATTATATATTGGTGTACCATCTTTGTTTAACACATTATTACATTTTAATTTATGTACCCCAAAATTTTCCTTAACTTTCCTGTATGCTCCGTCTATTTTACCAATGTTCATTTCTCTTTCCACTTCTGAACACTTTTCTTTAATCCACTCTTCTTTCACCAGTTTGCACTTCCTGTTTATAGCATTTCTTAATTGCCGATAGTTCCTTTTACTTTCTTCATCACTAGCATTCTTATATTTTCTACGTTCATCCATCAGCTGCAATATATCGTCTGAAACCCAAGGTTTTCTACCAGTTCTCTTTATTCCGCCTAAGTTTGCTTCTGCTGATTTAAGAATTTCCTTTTTAACATTCTCCCATTCTTCTTCTACATTTTCTACCTTATCTTTTTTACTCAGACCTCTTGCGATGTCCTCCTCAAAAATCTTCTTTACCTCCTCTTCCTCAAGCTTCTCTAAATTCCACCGATTCATCTGACACCTTTTCTTCAGGTTTTTAAACCCCAATCTACATTTCATTATCACCAAATTATGGTCGCTATCAATGTCTGCTCCAGGGTAAGTTTTGCAGTCAACGAGTTGATTTCTAAATCTTTGCTTAACCATGATATAATCTATCTGATACCTTGCAGTATCGCCTGGCTTTTTCCAAGTGTATATTCTTCTATTATGATTTTTAAATTGGGTGTTGGCAATTACTAAATTATACTTCGTGCAAAACTCTATAAGTCGGTCCCCTCTTTCATTCCTTTTGCCCAGCACTCTATTTCCTTCCTTGCTTTCTCCAATGCTTGCATTCCAATCTCCAACTATTATTAAATTTTCATCTCCTTTTACGTGTTTAATTGCTTATCAATCTCTTCGTATACACACTCTACCTCATCATCATCATCATGGGCGCAAGACGTTAACAATCGTTGTCGGTTTAGGTTTTGATTTTATCCTTATTACAATGATTCTATCGCTATGCGTTTTGAAATACTCCACTCTCCTCCCTATCTTCTTGTTCATCACGAAACCTACTCCTGCCTGCCCATTATTTGACGCTGAGTTAATTACTCTAAAATCACCTGACCAAAAGTCGCCTTCCTCTTCCCACTGACCCTCACTAATTCCTACTATATCCACATTTGTCCTACCCATTTCCCTTTTTAAATTTTCTAGCCTACCAACCTTTTTTAAGCTTCTAACATTCCACGCTCCGACTCGTAGAATGTTATTTTTTAATTTTCTGGTGACCCCTTCCTTAGTAGTCCCCACCCGGAGAGAGGACTGAGTGATGTTGATACGGCCGTTTAAGTCGTCCTGACTCACGCCCCTAACAACTACTGAAAGAGCTGCTGCCCTCTTTCAGGAATCATTCCTTAGTCTGGCTCTCAACAGATACCTCTCCGATATGGTTGCACCTTCGGTCCAGCTACTCTGTATCCCTGAGCACTCAAGCCCCCTCACCAACGGCAAGGTCTCATGATTCATAGAGGAGGGAACAAAACGTATGATTCATAATTTATTTTCCGTCTTATGTAAGCATTTCATCAGCGAGTCATGATATGGTTATCCTCTTATTTTTGTAGACTGGCAAGTTAGAACTGTAGGTAAGTAAATTGAACAAAAAAATATGATTCAGACTAGAGCTTGCTTTTCAGTTATTATTGTCATAGAGTGCAAGTTCTCAAGTATATAAAATTCACTGCTACTTCTTTCTTTTCTTTTTTTTTCCTGTTTAGCCTCCGGTAACTACTGTTTAGATAATACTTCAGAGGATGAATGAGGATGATATGTATGAGTGTGAATGAAGTGTAGTCTTGTACATTCTCAGTTCGACCATACGTGAGATGTGTGGTTAATTGAAACCCAACCATCAAAGAACACCGGTATCCACGATCTAGTATTCAAGTCCGTGTAAAAATAGCTGGCTTTACTAGGACTTGAACGCTGGAACTCTCGACCTCCAAATCAGTTGATTTGGGAAGACGCGTTCACCACTAGACCAACCCGGTGGGTTCACTGCTACTTCTAGGTTTTAGTTTTCATTTTAATATTTTTTTTCTACAACAGAATGTGGGTTTATGTATGCAAGTATTACTGTGATGTGTTTATAAAATGTTTATATTTATACCAAATTATTAATAATGAATGCCTTGCAGTTGTATGAATCATTCAAACAACTTTTGTTGTATCTGGAGTGAGGTAATATTAAAATCTCAGAGACAACATAACTTGATTGATATAAATGTCACATAAACTGTATTCTGGATTTAGATTAGCAATCAGAACAAATAACAAACTCCTCATATTTGCTGTGTTTTGTGCAACACTATTGACTGCTTGGAGTATTGCATGCCATTTGAATGTTATAGTCCCACAAATTTGATGTAATGTGAAATATCTTGATATTCCCTTTGTTGGTAGGCCAATGCCAATCAGACCAGAGCATCCAATTCCATTAACACCACAAACACTGAAATTAGAGAATTACATTTTCTGTCAAATATTTTCATTGAACCTTAATTAATCAATCAGAATTAAATGACCTCAATTGTGATCTAAATTTATCAAAAAATAAATCTGAAATATCGGCATCAAGATTAAAAAAATCCAATCTTTTACAACAAAATATTAAAAAAGTGTCTTTTGCGCCAGGTAGTCTGAGTTTAGAGATCTTTCCTCAGTATAAGAGCCTAGTCTGTTACAATGACGTGGACATTATACTGGAAGGTTTGAGATGTATGCATCATCTTAAAAATTACAACTTTTTATAGACTCTTGAAAGCAGTTCTACTTCAGGCTGGAAATAAATACCCGTCAATCCCTTTAGCTTATGCCATTCACATGCTGGAGTTTATGACAATATGAAACTTGTATTACACAAGTATTTTGCATAAAAATATAAATGGCATTTGTTTGAATATCTGTCAGTGATTGTGGATGGGTATATTAAGTTTTGTTGCTTCTCTGCATATAAAACAGCAGTAAGAGTAAAAATCATTAAACAAAAATGCATAGGCCAAAGATAGGCACTGACTACAGGAAAAAGGAATGTCAGTCAGGCACTAGTAACATCTGAAAAAGAGTATCTTCCACCACTGCACATTAAGCTTGGTGAAAGATTTTTTAAAGGCAGTTAATTATAATGGTACTGGTTTCTACTTTCTGAAAGATAAGTTCCCAAACATAAATTATGCTATGATAAAGGAAGGCATATTTGTTTGACCACAAATAAGAAAACTAATGAATGATCGTATATTTGAAGAAAGTTTGAATGAAGTTTAAGTTCCTACATGGAAATCATTTCAAAACATGGAAAACTGTAAATATCATAATTATAGCAAACTTGTAAGTAACCTCCATCGTAACTGCAGATACACTTATTTCTTACGTTCGCATATGGATTTTCCCACAAGTCTTTGCACTGGAAATGACGTACACAGAGATAGATTCAGCAGTAATTAGTCACTATGAAAACACGTCACACGCTACCACCGAAAATGGAACCAAAAGTCTTGATTTCTGCTGTAATCTAAAGAGCAATCTACCTCAAGCCAGTTACAGCACAAAATCCAAAGAAATAGGTTTCGTCAGTTCACACTGCATGTAATAATATATTGTTATATTGCCTTCATATGCTAATTTTGTTTCAACAAACCGTGTTGATAAAAAAGCACATGCCGTTTAGAATAAAGAACTGTAAGCACATTTGAAATAAGCTCTAAATATACAAGTACCATTATTAGTATCATTTTACAAAAGAAAAAAATTATTAGTGTTAAGGAAAGGCATAAACGCAAGCGATTAATATATTTATTTAATTCGTGAATCTAACAGTAAGTAAGGAAAATATAAATTTTTATATAATTAAAAGAATAGAAGAGGACAATCACGAAAGTTGGGTTAAATATTCTATAAGATATTTTTACTGTAAATTTGAAGCTCGATAAAAATTTTACGCTGAAATTAATAAGGGAAGTTCACAGTTTTATCCGCGAGAGTACCACATATGTTTTAACATAAAAACTTAAAACAGCTGATGTACGCTTACTGTATTTGGATTCCCAGCTGGTTTAACCCAGTATTGATGGGGTTGTACTCAAGCTGGATTCTTGAAATTGTAAGTATCTGTCTGATTTATAATTTTAAGTAGAAATGAAAAGTACATTCTCTATAATTTATTGCTATTGCTAAGTAATGCTACTGATTAATTGCTTTATTAAAATGATATAGGATGTAATTTTTTAGCGCTTGTTAATTTATTGTCCGTGATTTAACTACATTATTGTGAGAAGTGGTTTACTTTGTTTTGTTAAAAATTGTATTTCAGAAACGGTATTTCATGTGAATAATTGTAGTGTATATCTTGTAATTCTACAATATTTTTCACTTTATATGAAAGATACAATGCTTAATATCAAGAATTAATGTTTTCTTTTAAATTCGTTGAAAGAGTTTAGAATAAAAACCGTTTGTGTATAACTGTTATCAAGCTTATATTTCAAATAAATGTGGCCCTTTCAAAAGAAAAAAGTGGCTTATGTATTTACATCTTAATAATTAACATTTTCATGATAGTTTAGTTTGTCAGTACTTTCTTTTACCATAATTTTTGCAATAATTTTAATTGTCTGATGCTGATCTGGAATGAGATGTAGATAGTGTTGTATCAGGAAAAAAAAACCATAGACTGTAAAAACAAACACACACACTTATAAATACAGGAATTCAAGAATATAAATTACATTTATAGATCGTTGACCATAATACTACTTTGAGATGATGCACCTTCTCCCACAAGCTAAAAGATATAACTTACCACCAATATATTGTGAGGACAAACTATGAGAGTCAATTTTTGCATATCATCTTGTAGGAATGGTACATACAAAAAATAAGTTGCATATAAAAGTTAATTTCACAAATTTGAACAATATGAAAGCTAAAGAGCATCTGACAACATACCAAATGAACAAACATAACACACAAGCATACTACTTGACCATGTACTAAATACGTTTCCAAACTACTTGTAAGACTTGTGTCATCTGTTATGGCAGCCAGGACAAGACTTGATTATAGTGTTGAAAAGATCTTCAGGAAGCATGATTTTAACTAATTAGGACTAATTTTATTATTCTGCAACAACATTTTATTATGCTGATATATGAATAATACTTAGCTAAATAAACCACAGTACGTAACACATTTTAAGATGGAGGAGATTGTAGAAAGAGTAAAATGTTCTTGAACTAAACTTTTCAACAAAATTTTCTTAAATTGCTGTTTACTTTTACCACTTACCCTAAATTTAGTATCGAAGAGGTTATCTTTAATCAGTCATCATTGTTTAGTCAGTATCCTTACCTGTGTACATTGCAGTACTAGTGTTATTCAATTTTCAGTGATTTTATCTTTGAGCGGTTGCAGTTCTGAATCCATTTATGTATGAGTAAGTAACTAGTGAATGTAGCTAATCGTTATTGTATATATAAAGCTTCAACTGAAAGTTGATTAATTATCTAATGCTGCTATCGGTCTTTGCTATGCCAAGCCCTAGGAGAAGTAGAAAGCTGTTCTCAGCTTTGAGTTACTGAATAACTCCAAGCATACATTACCCATTACTTAATTCATTAGATATTAAACATTCTTACTATACAGTTAATATTCCACCATAACATTATACTTATTTTTCTTTAAAATATTTTACTAATTTTTCTTGATCATTTATTCACTTTCTGACCACTGAATATAAATATTTAGGAAGCTAGAAATATAACACTTGACTGTTGTGTACTTTCTCCACTGATCTCTATATAACTGGATAAGGGATCCTTGTGGCACCCACCGGGTTGGTCTAGTAGTTAACTCATCATTGCAAATCAGCTAATTTCAAGAGTCTTAAGGTTCAACTTCACTTTTATATGGATTTTAATACTGGATCGTGGATACCAATGTTCTTTGGTGGTTGGGTTTTCAATTAACCACACATCTGAGGAACGGTTGACCTGAGACTGTGCAAGATTACATTTCATTTACATTCATACACATCAATCTCATTCATCCTCTGAATTAATACCTTGCGGTGGTTCCGAAGGCTAAGCAGAAAAAAAGAGAGGGGATCCTTATGGCATAAAATACAATTAAGTATTCAATATTGAAGCATACTCCAGTGCCGCAGAATGAGATGCTTAGAACTAAATAAAACCATTGTATACTTACGCGACTATAATCATGATGGTAAGCCATTTTTTTTAAGAGGTGAAGGAACCCCATTTACAGGCAACTGGGCAGTGTTAGGCTTGCTAATATGTTCCACAAGATGTATTAAATGCATATGTGTTTCTGCACACTGCTAACTAAACTTCCACCCCAAGCTACCCACCCTTTCTGGTACAGCCGGTATGCATTACTTCAAGATCTGGGGGGAATACTCTCTCACACACATTCAGACACCACAGTCAGCAGACACGGACCTCACATCCACAAGATACCAAACATCAGACTAAAATCTCACCACACAGTCAATAACATCCAATCATCACTCAGAAAACATATCTCATGCCGCAAACTCCACACATCACATCAAAGCCAGTCACATCCAATCACATAAATAAACACCTTACGACAATCGAACACTTTTTTTTTTCTTTTTCCTGTTTAGCCTCCGGTAACTAGCGTTTAGATAATACTTCAGAGGATGAATGAGGATGATATGTATGAGTGTAAATGAAGTGTAGTCTTGTACAATTTCAGTTCGACCATTTCTGAGATGTGTGGTTAATTGAAACCCAACCACCAAAGAACACCGGTATCCACGATCTAGTATTCAAGTCCGTGTAAAAATAACTGACTTTACTAGAACTTGAACCCTGGAACTCTCGACTTCCAAATCAGCTGATTCGGGAAGACGCGTTCACCACTAGACCAACCCGGTGGCTTACGACAATCGAAGACTACAGTATACTTACCTCACGGGTCACCATCGGACGCGGGAGCGGAGTGCCCACGACCTCATCGCACCCAGGCAACCCCCACACGCACGGGGAACCCCCTAAGCTCTTAGGCGCGTGTCTGTCCACCCCCACACCCTCCGACGACCCCTGCATGATTCCTCCCAGACGTACAGCTCATCCATGTTCTTCCTAGCAAACCTCGCTACAGTCGTCCAGTTTTCCGTGATTTACAACATGATCTGCTGCAGTTCCTTTGGGAGGAACATTTTCGTTTTATCTATGGTGTCCAATATTTCCCTCCTCGCATTCTCAAATCGGAGACAGCGAAAGAAGACGTGATATGCTGTCTTTTCCTCGTCTACACACACCCGACAACTAGCGGAGTGATCTAGTAGCTTAAACCTAAAATTGTATTCTCTGAACCCTCCATGGCCCGCTATAAACTGTGTGAGACAGCAATCCAGCGAGCCACGGGTCCTCTCGCACCAACTTCTGAGGTCCCCAATTATGCGGTGTGTCCATCGGCCTCTTATCACTATTGTCCCAGCGCGTTTGCCATTCTCTCCTCATTTCTTCCATAATGGAGCTTAACCACTGCCTTTGGTGGAGTACTCCTGGCACTCCACCCTCGGGGAACCGGCCTCCCAGCCCCCGGAGAACCTACACGTGTAACACTCATGAGGATGGCCTGGTGATCACTCGCTAAGTATTCTTCACTCACCCGCCAGTTCCGAATCCGCGTAGCAAAAGTACAATCTATAATGGACCCAGTGAACTCCCTTCTGAACGTTAGTGCGCCTCCAAAGTTGAGGCATTCTAAATCTAGAAGTGCGACGGCCTCTCACGATCTAGCAATCTGCCCCTCACGTCGGTCCTGGGTGACCCCCCAGGTAACCAACCAGGCATTAAAATCCCCAGTCAATAATGCCGGTCGGTGAGCTTTGAGGTCTCTAGTAAGCAAGGCTAAGACTTCCCTGTATCGTTTCGCAGACATGTTAGGCGAAAGATAATAAATACCTCCAATCTTCGCCTTGACGAAACCACGCTGTCTCAGAACGACCCGCACAAGTAGCCCGATCCTCAGACATAATCCACTCCAGCCGCGAGCGAGGAACGTATGAGCGCAATATCAATGCCCATCTCCAAGACATACCTTGTCAGCAGGTCAAGCGCCAGTGTCGCATGGTTCATATTAAACTGAAATTTATCGTTTCCATCAACAACCTGGGGTACGCCGGGTCCTCCCCCGGTTCTCCTTGTTATTCTCACTATTGGCCCTCTTGGGGCATAGTTATGCATGGCATTTCTCGTGCCACCACCCCATTCGGTCGCCCTAAAGTATAAGACCGAATGTCTGTGCCACAAACGACTGCTTCGAAACAGTTAAGCGACCAGTCCTAACTAGCTCCTGGAGTAACCTAATTGCGTGAGCGAACTAAGCGTGGTGCCACACACCACTCGCTTTGTGTTTTTGTGTCCCACCGCTCACATGTCATATATTACTAAAAAAAAAAAAAAAGGGTAGGCGCACCCCGTCAACTAATAAAATATATATGACACAATAAATTAATTTACATCGTCGAGACAGCAAGCAATTCGCTGCCACGCCTAGGTCGCTGAATGCCAGCGAGTACCTGTCCACCATATTAAAGCGCTTGGAGCTTTATTGGCTGGTGGCTTGCCATCACTCTCGGGTAGCTTCGCACAGCAACACGGTAGGAGTCATTTTTCCCTGAAAAACTACTGATGCCGATTGAACAACGCAACTGCATCAAGGAATACCTCGGCTCTTGCCACATTGATTCGCCGCTTATGACTGGCCATTTTTCCCCTTTACCTCTAAGTTCCAGGGTGGCCTGAGTTCTCCCCCCCCCCCACAAGAGCTGAGCAGTCAAACATCATGTGTTCGACTGGACCTCCCCGCAGGCGCACAGCTCATCAACTGCCAGGCAGAACCGAAACAAATACTGGTTCAAGTTCGTGTGGTTGGAGAGAACCTGGGCACCCGTTGCCTTTAAAGACAAAGGAGAGGCATACCATCCCCCCCCAAGTCCTTTATAAATCGTACCTTCCCTTAGTCGTGGCGTACCATTCTTGCTGCCATGCATCCGTAGCGAGGCTTTAAAGCCCCCTACTCAGGCGGGAGATGGGCAACTGTTCGAAATTTAGAACCAGTGCATTGAGATCACCGTTCCATTCCAGTACAGGCACGGCCTGAAACCGCATCCCAGATACCTCGGCCTCCCTCCCGCCATGTATTTTCCACATGGCTGCCCGAACTTTCACCACTAACTCGATTGGGAGAGCCTTCCCCAATACGATGGTAGCCTCGTAGGAGATTGTTTTAAAAACACCAGTGCATACAATTAAGGCTCTGCGCTGGACACTCCTTCAATTTTGAAGAAGTGCTCTATTCATGTCCAACTTATGGGCCCAAACGGGCGCCGCGTAAAGGGTCATGCTTTCAAAGACATGTGCATTTGACGGCCCGATAACCCATAGTCTTTTCGAGCAATCCTCCTAAGTTTGTGCATCACTGAGACGGCGTCCGCCGCTACTTGCTTAATGTAGTTGCTAAACAGCAACTTCTCATCAAACAAAACACCTAGGTACTTATGAATTCTAACTCGGCTGATTACACAGCCTTTATACTTAATGTGGGGGTTCTGACTGTACGATACTTTGTCTGCACCCATGAGAAGCATGTACTTCGTCTTGAGCACAGAAATCTTTAAATTTTGAATGTCCATCCAGCCCTATGCAGTTGACAAAACTGCCTGCGATCGTGAGTTACCACGAACTAACAGGAGACATTTATCGGCGAAAGTCTGAGCCGTGACCTCTTCCAAGGTCACCCTTTGCTCTCCCTTCACATTCAAGGATCTTCCGGACCAAGGTAGCTGTATCCTTCCCATATATCTCCGCTTGTAGTGGTCCCAAATGGCCTCCACTGTTTTCTCTAATTTTTGTAAAAACCACCACTGATGCCTGCACAAGATCTCCACCATCGTCTGAGCCCACGTAAGTCACATGGAACATGTTGGAAACCGGGGCCTCCCCACCTCCAACTTCCCTTATCAGTCTCATCTCTAGAGCAGCTGACATGACATTCCCAGCTTTTATTTCAGGAGTGGTTGAACTGAGGATGTACAAGGACTACACTTCATTTACACTCATACATTTCATCCTCTGAAGAATTATCTAAACGGTAGTTACCGGAGGTTAAACAGGAAAAAGAAAAGAGTCAGGCCACCTGTGGGTGACTGGCAATCAGTGTGTCCATTGACCTAGGTTCTGTCAATGCGTGCATATCAACAACTGCAACCCTATTAAGTGTCCCCTTAATTTTTGCCATGATCCCAATATGGGTATTTCTGAAGGCTTTCTTTGGCCAGCCTTTTTTGATAAAGTAAACCATTGTCGCCATCCCGTTATCCAGAGTATCCTCAATGCGACAGCCCGTAGGAAACCATGTCTGCAACACAATCTTTGCAGTCAGTTTCTTGCCAATGGTAAAAGAAGTACTGGTGACCATCCTCCTCAGATCTCTTACCGCTATGCTAAGTTCTGTTTCTAGCTCTTTTATACTCTTCTTTATGTTCTTATTAATATTCTTTCTCAGGTCTTTTGCCAACCATTCGAATCTGCTAATAAGAACCTCTAATAACTTCCTCCTCCGTAGAGGATTGCCTCGTTTTCAGCCTTTTTATCTCCATCCTACTGCCTGTAGGATGGAAGGCCTAGGGGGGAAGGCATTCTGGCTGGTCAGCCTCCATTGTCACACTGGTAGTAGCCTGACCGGACTCAGGCTCCATCATATTCTCTGACTCTTTATCTGGAGATTCCATAGTAGTAGGCCAGACATACCCGATCTCTTGACGCACACCTGTATATACTTAAATTATACACAGAAAGGATTCAGTAAACTAGAAATGTAAATTAGACAATAGCTTTAGAGTCAGGCTACAGCAACCTACCTTATCAAACCCGATAAGGTAAGAAATTGAATTAAAATTAATTAATAATTCAAGTTTGTTATCAGCCATCGGTATAATAGGTCACTATCAGTATACAATATATTACCAATAAAGTACCAACATAATCACTTAGATACAGACAGTAAAGACCCTATTGCCTATAGCAATAAGGTCGATATCTAACAATTTAAATAAAAAATCAGTCCAGCATCCAAAACTCAAAAAAAAAAAACGTAATATTTCCAAAATAATCCAACCATCAATTTCCAGTCCCAAAAGCCATAAAAATATCAATACTCTTACACTTATCTCTGTGTGTGCGCCATTTCATTTTATTTAGTTCTACCAGTCATTTAGTGGCACTAGCTTATGCTTTGAATTTTACCAATTCCGATACATGGGATTCCCTTGTTCAGTTTCATGGCCTCCTTATTAATGGTGAATAAACTATCTAACTCTTTTCATCTTGCTTATGTAAAGCATATAAATTTGTTATCCTAATTGAGTTCAACAGCTGTTTTATATTATATATTTTTTTCTTTTCTATTAGTATTGTTAGTTTAAATCAGTTAAAAAAAGATGTAACTTAAAATGTTAAACTAAATATAAATACATTAATTATAATAGTCTTTAAACATTAATATTGCACATGTACACCATTTTAAACTTAACAATGTAAGATAATTTACTAATGATATAATATTTAAATAAGTGAAAATGTATCTAAATGTGTTATAACTTAAAAATAAATGAGATCTATGTTGATGAAACTAACAAGGGCTTTATTTAAAGATATTAATGATCCAACAGCATAAGTTCTGAATAATGAAAGGTGCACTTAGGCACAGTTATTCGAACCACTTATATAGAGATCAGTGATTTTCATATATTAGTTATAATTCACTCTTCACAATGACCCAACCTATAGTCGACCACATAAGAAGGCATATTTATGCCATGCAGTGATGAAAATGTAAATGCTGTTATGAAATTTATGCCATAATGATGAAAATATATATTTTATTGTTAGCAATCCTTAAAGTTGATTTACATAAAAATTGAATCATTAGAGGATTTTTTTTTCATAAATAAACAGCTGATCAACAATTAAGCTTTGTGTATTGTATTTTAATAATTTTGGAAGCTTATAGCTTAAATTAATCAAATACAGTATGTTCCTATCAGCCTAACAATAACCTTTTAGCTTTCTAATGAAGAATACATTGGCATAATTTTTTGTTTACCTTTATCTATCAGCCACCAAACCTTTAAGACCCACTGCGATTTTTCTTTATTTTTATAGCATAGTGGTAGTTTCAAGTCATTGATGGTGGAATGCTTTGTATTTCTTCATTGTACCAAGTTCAGAGCTTAATGTAATGCAAAAAAAAGACCAACTATCTGATCCATTTCTTTTATTAAATTCTTATTTATGCAATTTAATTAATCTTTGAGTTCATAAAGCTGTATATAATATTGCAAATTCATATATATATATATATATATATATATAGAGAGAGAGAGAGAGAGAGAGAGAGAGAGAGAGGGTGATATGGAGGAAGGGAGAGACAGACAGATAATTGTCCCACAAGAAATATAAATACACCCAATCTTTAGTCCAGAAAGCTTAGTTTTCAAGTTATAGCCAACAGAAAATTTCAACCTGATTTCTGCTTCAATGGTAAAATAATACAGTGAAATTCTTGAAACAAAAACTATGGCAAATAATTACATCCTTTTCTGCTAATATGGCCTTAATTAAATTAAAGTGATTGCTAAAAACATTTAAAAAATGTTTAAGCTAATGCATTTTTTTTTACAAACGAGTTAACTTCATCTGAATCTTCCTCAATAGTTAATATCCTAGCAAGACAATGGTCTACCTTTTCATCAGCAGATGACTCGCTAAGCTTATTCATATCTAGGGATATGAATAAGCTTAGTGAGTCATGTGTTTTTGAAGTTCTTTGCGCAGTCAATCAATGCTACCTATAGAGTCTGCACTTCTAGCTTTTAATTAACAAACTAATTTGGGTTTATGTAAATAGTTTACTGCCAGTGGCAGTAAAAAAACCATTATAAAATATCTAAACATGCATGAAATAATTTATAGAATATTAACTGGAAGAGATTAAAAAAAACTAATATTAGAAGCATTATTACTGCCACTAAATAAAGTATTTTTATATCTTTGTTTTAATGCAATACACACAAATTAAAAGCACTTATCAATTTATTATTGGTATCTTACATGAGTAATAAATTTAGTTTTTATAAAAATTACTTTTATCGGCATAGTAACTGTAAATGATAATTGCAAACAATTAAAGAAACTGGTTTCTTTAATTGTTGAATTGTTGATTGTAAAAGATAAGCATGTGTGACAATTGAAAAATCTACTCTACTTCTACCTACTCCGAAATAGTGTAGTGTGTTTTTTCGCAAAACATACAACAGAACGTAAACACTCATCTGATTTCAACAGCACCAAAATATTAGACAAAGAACAAAATACATATAAAAGAACCACTCTAAAAATTAAATACATCAAGAAAAATAAAAACACTCTCAACAACAGAACGGACATAGCCAGATTAAGGAACATGTATGTTAATTTAATTTTTTTTAAAAATCATATTTATATTATAAATTTAGTTTTAAGGAAAATAATGTTTAATGTTTGTAATTTTTGAGAAAAATGTGTGCATTGTAAAGGTTCAGTACACAGGAAATAGCAATCAGGTTATATAAACAAATACATATAATTTAGATAATTATAAGATAAGATGAGTCAGGTGAGAGCAGGAAGGTCTTTTACAAAAGAGTGGGGACAAAATATTGTTATCTAGGATGGGTAGATCAGTTAATTTCTTATTATGCAAGAGAATTTTGTATGAATGTGTATTGTCACCTGAGGAAGCTTAGAGAATTCTAAGAGAAACATAGTGAATTTAATTTATAAGTTTGTATAGTTGATTGCTTAACCCAAGATTATTAAAAATAATATTTTTCAGTAAAATATGTATTATTATTATATATAATTCTATCCAATCAAGAGGAAAATAAACTTAAATTACGTTTAACTTAATGTATATTTATATATATTTGCATTAGCATGCAAATTAATCTGAATACAAGAACTTTTTTTCTTTTGTGTTGTGGCTATTCTCATTCTTTCTCTACAGTCTTAGAGCAATATGAAGTTATGCTCTTTTCTAGAAAATGATGAATATTAAACCTGTTTATAATTTTTTTTTCTTAACACTTTCATGTTTTCCTTTCTTTGTATTCTACCAAAATATTATATAAAATTCTAAGAAAACATTCAAAAATTGTTTCATTTGGAGCATTTTAACTGTGTAATGCAATGAGAAATAGCTTTTATTGGCATAGTTATTTTAAATGATAATTGAAAACAATTAAAAAAACTGGTTTCTTTTCGCCTCGAAGATAGGCATGTGTAACAATTAAAAAATCGACAAATTGAAATATCGAATTTCTCAAGTATTCTTGAGGAAAAGCAAATTAGACTTTAGAATTGTTCAAAAACCAGATTTTAGATATACTTTACCAGATGAACATTATTGCTTTTAAATTTATTAATGCAACATTTTTAATATAACTTTATCTGATGATAATTATCAATCTCTTTTATTAAGATTTTCTGTAAATTACAACTTCCATAAATTTAAAGTCATGTACGTATTGTTTTCAAATTTTGCAAATATTTTTTAATTTTAACTAAAAACTAGGACTTTTTAATAACTTCTTTTAGTAAAATTAATGATATCTTGATATAATATTACTCTATTTTGCATTTACTGTTTCCTATACTTAGGTAAGCGACTCACTTGATTACCATACCTATTAATTTATATAATTTACTTCACGGGTTGAAATTTAGATATAAGCAATGTTTGTAAATATTTTTAATTCTACAGGAAACTGTAAAATCAGCAATTAATTGATTGAACAAAATTTTCACGTAGCCGATGTAGATAATGCTCTGTTTTGGCAGAAGCTTTTATGTTCTTCATTTAAGGATTAATAGGAGGTGCAGTACAATTAGAAAATTTCTGGAACTAGGTAACTTTGGATTCGTCAAGACTTCCAAAACCAAGCTAATGCTTACATAACTTAGTTAATGTTAGTTAATATTTTTCTAAATATTGTTCATTTTTATATAGTTTAATTTTTTTAAACAGAATGAAAGTGTGAGGAAGAAGAACCTATTGTGATGGGACAGAATGAGTTGGCTGCTCAACCTCAATTTGAATTGCTGTCCTGGACGTTTAGCGTCGATGTTGATTGGTGGCCAAACTTGATTCCCCATCATCACACAGAAGTTGAATGGATTGAATTTTCTGAGAGTATCGGCCTTGTGTGCCACATTTCAACCGATCGTTCATCTCTTGGAATTGATTCTGGTGAGTTCAGAAAAGTTACATTAATTTGATGGCATAACTTAAAAAAAATATTTTGAGGTCAGATCTTTTTTACCAGTTTATGGTTGTATATGTAATTGGTAGATTAAGAAATGATTTTTCTTTTAAGTAGCATAGCCATAAAAGACAGGTGTAATGTGCGGCTTGAAGAATGAATTTGTGAGTTTAATATTTTAATTATTAAAAATGACAAAACTGTATTGTTATTTACATATGGTAATCTATCTCATTTATTTTGTGCCCTTTTTTTTTTGTATTTCTGTACTCTTGTTGCAAATGTTTATATATAGCTAAATATATATTACAGTAATTTTGTGATATATATATATATATATATATATATATATATATATATATATATATATATATATGAGGAAATCTATATATTTGAAACTGTAATCATTTGGTAATTTTTTTATACTTATCATACTGTTTTTCTTACTATTTGTTTAAAAAACAAATGAATTTATGAAATATTTTTGAATGTTCCTTTATCAAAATACAAAAGATATTAAGAAATTATGTCTGTTGTAAATTTAAAACACAAATGTCTATTAAATTGAAAGCATTGTGAGACCATTTTCACCTAAATGTAGCAACAGATTTGAGGTAACATTCTATGACTTGTTTAAGCTTCATGACAAAAACTTTATTTCCTTTTAAAACTTATTTAAATTGTAGATTATTTGAAACACTTAAATAGAAATTTTTATTTTTACTAAGTTAAGTTACAGTGGTTTACAGTAAGTTAAGTTATTAGTAAGTTAACAGTAAGTTTAATAGTTTATTTAGTAAGTTTAAAAGTAAGTTAAGTTATTAGTGGTTTCTCATGGTAAAAAGAGAGTTTGTATTTGTAATATATATACACCACTCATTTTTTTATATTTTGGTATTTTTTACTCTACTTATTAACAGTTTTTTAAAAAGTGATGTCACTTGCTTGAAAGTGTAGTCAGAAACTTCTAAAATTGTTAACAACAAACTGTGAAAGTGCATCCAGAATACAAAATGTACCTTGAAACCGCATCCAGTATGTATTAATTTTGCTGTTATATAGCAACCAGTGTTTATTAAACATATCTTTGGCTGGTGGTATTTTATACTTACACCACTCAGTTTGATATGTTCCAATGTTGTGAAACCATTAGGTTTTAAGAATGAAACTAATATTATTTTGTTTTATTATAATTTTAAACTATTTATTAGTTGGTATTAGATTGTAATTTTATTAAACTGGCGAAAATTTAAGTCAATTTATTAGCTACTTTTATCAGATGTCTTACAGCAGTATGGCAATGTACTGATTAAATTTGTTTTCATTCTTGATTGCTTTGTCTTTAATATTGTTTGTGTTAAAATGAGGATGTGGTAAAACTCATTGTGACTTTGACCATTTTTGCCCCTGGTCATTTAATAGCATACTACATAAACAGTGATGATAAAAAGATGGGCTCTGTGTAATTGTAGAAATTGATGAGGGTGTATACTTTGTATTTAAAAATTAAACAGGGTTTGTTTATGCACATCAGTGGTTGTTTGAGAGTTTTTACTACAACACTGGTGAATATTTCATAGTAGAGTTGCTAAACTGTTCATTACTGATATTGAATTAAAATAAAACCGTGAGGATGAAGGAAGTACATTATATTGTAGTTCCTAGTGCAGGTCACAGACAGCAGAGATGGTGGAAGGAAGGAACAATTAAAAAATGTTGTCCTTCCAGAAATTTGTCTGTACTCAAAGGTTTGAAATTTCATTAAAATTTAATATTAATACTGTATTACTGACATATAACCCACTACTGCCCTAGTAGACTCATATGGAGTAATATTTAATTAGGTATATGTTTGATGCATGCTAAAAAAGCAAATCTCATCGATTAAATTTGGATAAAATCTAAAATACCTGGCCACCTGTATCTCTATGTTCAATGTGTACAATATAATTCTTCCATAAGCTGATTAGTAGAAAATTCATTAAGGAAAAATTTGTAATGATACTCATCCACTACAGGAAACCTGTAGAGATCTTTTAATTTTGGCTAAGAGTTCAGAAATGGCTTCTCTTGGTTAAAAAATGTTTATCTTAGTGCTGAGAATGCTGTTTTGTTTGGGATTTGATGATATTTACCAAACTTAATTTGGTTAAGCAGCTTACTTGATTACCTTACCTTTCTATAATTATAATTTGATTGATTGTTTTGTATTGAAACTATTTGTTGGTTTATAATTATTACTATTGTTATAAATATTTCAGGTAATTCATATTGGCTAACACAGTATGTTAAATTTTAAAATACTGGGTGTTTCAAAATGAATATCAGGGTTGTAAGGCTATTTATTGTTTCTCAAGTTTCACTACATGAAATGAAAGAGAAACTCTAACAGTTTTAGCTATGCGCAAGCTCATAAATTGTATCCTGGACCTTCCGCTTGAAAGTGCTAGTAGCAAAGATGCCCCCCCCCCCCAAAGAAAGCATTCTGTGTTTTCCAGTTTGTAAAGTGTGAATCTGTAATTACTGTTCAACGTGCGTTCCATTTGAAGGTGATCTGTGAATGATAATAGCATTCGTAGATGGTATAAACAATTTGAAACCACTAGCTGTATTTGTAAAAGGAAGAGTACAGGACGACCGAGTGTGTCTGAAGACAATGTTGAATGTGTAAAACAGTCTTTTATGCGTAATCCTAGGAAATCCGTTAGGAAGGCTAGCCGTGAATTAGCAATTCCAGTGACTTCTGTGTGGAGGGTTTTAAGAAAACACGTACAGCTGTGTCCATACCATTTACAGCTGTTACAAGCTCTAAAGCCTACAGATTATGGTTGGTGTGCTTCACAAATTAAATGATACACCATGACAATGAAGACTCTTTATTGTGTTATATTCAGAGATGAATCAACACTTCATATTAATGGAAAAGTAAACGCTCAGAATGTTGTATCTGGGGATCAGACATACCTCGTGAAATATTGCAGTGTGAACAAGACTTCCCAAAATTGGATTTTTTGTGCCGTATCCCAATGGCAAGTTTTCAGGTCATTCTTTTTCACAGAAGCAAGTGTGTCTGGAATTAACTATCTTGATATGCTACAAATTTGGCTTTTTCCTCAACTGCAATACGAACCTCAGAACTTAATTGGGCAACAAAATGGTGCACCTCCTCACTGGCATAACGCTGTATGTGATTGGTTGGACGAGATTCTCCCCGAGCACTGGATTGATCACCTGAAACCAGATGACAGGGCTTGTTTTTCAAGGCCTCCACGTTCACCCGATTTGACCCCAAGTGATTTTTTTTCTTTGGGGGTTTATAAAGGATCAAGTGTGTGTGCCTTTGTTACCAGCTGACTTACCCAACTTGAGACAGGACGAAGCAGCTGTTGCATCAGTTACTCCAGACGTGCTGATTAAAGTATGGGATGAATTCTGCTGTTGGCTAGATGTGTATTGTCTGACAAATAGTTCACGGATTGAAAACTTATAAGAAAACTGTTCGAACACTTATAGGAAAATTTTTCAAGTTGCTCTTTCATTTCATGTATAATTTATCAATGTGAGTAAAACTTAATAATATTGCATGACTTTAAAACCTTGATATTCATTTTGAAATACATGGTACTTGGAGTATTACAATACTATTGAAGGTTTTTGTTCATAAATTTGTCCAACAAATTATTTATTTTATGTTTCAGTTAAAGTTAGTGGTGTATTTCTCTTGATTGGTATTGGGTCTTGGTTGTGTTGTAAGTTGATAAAACTTTATCACACAACTATTAACAACAGAAATGGACATTCCTCAGAATCACAAGGAAAATTTGGATCAATATTCAAGGTTTGTGTTTTATTTTTATTCCAAGGTATGTTGGTGTTTACTCTAATAATCATTATTATTATTATTATTATTATTATTATTATTATTATTATTATATTAGCACAGCAATTTCTGTATAATAAAATTTTATCTTCTTGGATTCCAAGGTAATTTCTTGTTATAACTTGATTGTGTGCCTCACCTTAACCTTTTCCAAGCCACTAGCAAACTTACACTGCTGCTGCCATTATGATCTTTTATATGCTTGGTCACTAGGTTGTGTATTGTTACCATACAGTAGCTGTTTTTTGTTTTTTTTTAATGTATGTTTTGTGTAAATTAAATTCGTTGAATTTCACCTTGTAATATGTTATGGAAATATTAAGGGTATTTGAAAAGAAATGGTAAGAATTTCAAGAGATGTTCTGCAAGTGAAAATAAAAAAATATTCATGTAAATATGGGCATAGAAACACTTCATTTTCAAGTTAGGTTACAAAAAATTTTGCTCCAACGGTAAAATTAAGGTATAAGGTTTTAAAAAACCTTAAAATTTATGAACATAAATTAAGGGGTAGATTAGACCAGTAAAATTGAATAAAATGTACCCCTTTAGAAAATTAATGTAAAACACAATTTTTTAGGTTTGATGTATAATAACTTTGTTAAATTTCCTGTAAACAAATAAGATTTTGCAACAAAACTTTGTCTTTGTTATTTTTTGTGTTTTCTTTATTATATTTCTTTTTGTGAACAGTGGTGATATAGTTATTTTTCACCCTCCAAAAAGTTTTCTTAGGATTATCATAGTGAGATTCATTTTTTAAAAAACCACACATTGTTTTTTCATGTTAAATTCAGTACTTGTAAATGGTGCTGCAACCCTACACAATATTAACAGTGGTGTTAGCAACATTATTAACAGTTTTTTTTAACTTTACAAATTTACTGTTATCCTGTGTATTCAACAACAAACTTGCAGGGCAGTGATTTAAAGTAATATTAGTTAGTTTGTTGCTCATATTCATCCTCCTGCCTTCCTCATTGACTTTGATGTATAAGTGAAAGTGGTTTTCTTTCAAAAATGTCAATTTCATAATTCAGTCCATGGATCAGAAAATTTGTAAAAATGATCAAAGCTTATTAAAGTTTGTTTCTAAATTAAATTCAGAATTCAAAGCAAACCAGTGCTATTGAAGGAGTTCTGGAAGGCATTTAAAATTCTAGCTACTGTTAAGATAAAAGGAAGTCATGGATCAAATTTTCTGCTTACAAAAAAATAAGATATTTTTTAAAAATGTTAAAATGTCTTAAATGTCGAAGCTTGCACTCTTGGCCAGTTTATACAAGAAGTTGTCTCTTTGATACAAATTTAATTTGGAGTTCACTGCTGAAAGTGTGATTATACTCTTGTTCTTCTATTATGACGGCCCTTTATGAAGAAATTAGTATGAAATGCAACCTTGAAAAAGTAAGTGAGCTGACTTTTTAACCACAAGAAAAATGATGACCCTTTTCAGATTTACCGACTGACTAAAGCTATTGAAGGAGGAATGAAAATTCTCAAAGAAACTGATTTTGATGATGTGATTGGCAACAGTAAAGGCAGGAATAAAATGGATACTGAAATGCTGTGAGGAGATCCTAAGAGAGAAATTATCTCAAATAGACTTGTATGCACAATTTATTTAAAAATTAACTTGATTAACAGCAAACATGCATGTTTATTTCAGAGCAGGATGCCAATTAGTTTAATTTTTAGCACCTTAGATCATTTTACCTTTTGTAATGAAATAACCATAAGAAACTCATTAAAAAAAAATCATATTGTAGTGCTTTTTAAATAAAATAAACAGACAATTATATTTTTAAATTTTGGACCACTGGTGTTTTTTCCTTAATTAAATTACAATGTAAAAGTAATTAAAATAAATTTTTCTATTTTTATAAAACTTCATATGCTAGAAGACCGTACTAAATACGCCCGCTTATGTTGTTGGCATATGTCAACGGCCATGGAACAAATTAGTGCTGTAGGGTATGATTGTGTCATATTCATCTACTACATTTCATTATCCCAACATTCTTGTAAAAATAGTGTTAAAAATTCTTCATCTTTATCTTACAGACTTGTTACTTTGGTCCAACTAGTTCAACAGGTAGTACCAGTGCAGCTGTTGTTGAGGAAGATAGAGTTCATGGAGTACCTGAAGCTGATATAGCTACAGCATCAGTATCAGTGGTAAATATCAGTAATAAATCATACAATATTAAACTTCTTTGATTGTTTTAATGTTATAATTCTGAAAGAATAGGATTCAAGTTAGTAAAGTATATTTAGAAAAGTTAAATTATAGAACGTTTGGAAAATTAAATTATATATTCACTAGAGTGGTCCAAATAGGGCAAAATTTTTGTCGATAAACGTGCACCCCCTGATTTAAAAGTACTCTCAAAAACAAAATTTTTGACGCGTTGATGAACCCTTTCCGTTCGAAAAAAGTCATCCCCCACTCTGCTTGAATTTTAAAGGGGATTTAACATGGGTTTTAGGTTATTTTCAAGTCGTTACAATATAGCACTTGCATGTTTCATCACAAAACTTCAAAAATAACGTATATAAGGGTTTTTGGAGTCGGAGAACACGAATTTGAAGTCAATAACTTATTTTGACACATTGTAACTGTCAAAATCGCTGTCAATCAATTGACAACTAGCGTTCTTATGAAGGAAAATCAATGTTAGACATTACAAACAACGTTAATTAGGGTTTTTGGGGTCGGAGAACACGAATTTGAAGTAAAAAAACTCATTTTGGCTAGGTACGCTAGCTCTTTTTGATGAAGACATCTCAACTGAATTAAAACTGAAAATGGTTGAAAAACTAGCAATTTCGGGTGAAACTTACGAAAATTTATTATCTGCGACAGATGATGATTGTGATTATGATAACGAACCTGCTCACACGAAACGCTACGAAACTAAAAATATTAACGAATTGTTAAACAAAAAAATCGACTTTTTTGTCAACACGGAGTCCTTGAATTTTTTAAACGATTTGAACTTGCGACTAGCTTTCTAGAAATTGATCCGTGTAAGTGGAGCGAAAACGAAGATTATTTGGCTGCTTTGAATTGTGTTAAAAATCTAAAGGTCGTCAATGACTGCTCAGAAAGAATGGTTAAGTTGGTGAAAGAATTTAGATGTAAATTCACTAAAGATGAAAGTCAATTGCAATATATACTACAAATTGTAAATGATCATCGCAAAAAAACATCCAAATGTATATAATTACATTACATATGTAATGTAATATAATAATAGAAATAGAAATCATAAAATTTTAACAACATTATTTGAATAATTATATACATGAATATAACATTTTTAAAATAAAATGAGAGTTGATCTTTTTGAATCTATCCTTCAGATTTTTTTTAATTGACGACTTCAACAGTTTTAATGTGTCAAAACAATTTTTTCACTTCAAATTCGTGTTCTCAGACCCCAAAAACCCTAATTAACATTGTTTGTAATGTCTAACATTGATTTTTCTACATAAAAAAACTAGTTGTCAATTAATTGGCAGCGATTTTGACAGTTTTAACTTGTCAAAATAAGTTTTTAACTTAAAATTCATGTTCTCCGACCTCGAAAACCCTTATTAACGTTGTTTGTAATGTCTACCATTGATTTTTATACATAAAAACGCTAGATGTCAATTGATTGACAGCGATTTTGACAGTTACAATGTGCCAAAATGAGTTTTTTTACTTCAAATTCGTGTTCTCCGACCCCAAAAACCCTTATTGAGAATTTTTGTAATGTTGAGCATTGATTTTTTTTCATAAAAACGCTAGTTGTCAATTGATTGACAGCAATTTTGACAGTTGTGATGTGTCAAAATAAGTTTTTGACTTCAAATTCGTGTTCTCCGACACCAAAAACACTTATTAACGTTGTCTGTAATGTCAAACATTGATTTTCCTTCATAAGAACGCTAGTTGTCAATTGATTGACAGCGATTTTGACAGTTACAATGTGTCAAAATAAGTTTTTGACTTCAAATTCGTGTTCTCCACCCCAAAAACACTTATTAACGTTGTCTGTAATGTCAAACATTGATTTTCCTTCATAAGAACGCTAGTTGTCAATTGATTGACAGCGATTTTGACAGTTACAATGTGTCAAAATAAGTGTTTGACTTCAAATTCGTGTTCTCTTACCCCAAAAACCCTTATATACGTTATTTTTGAAGTTTTGTGATGAAACATGCAAGCGCTATATCGTAACGACTTGAAAATAACCTAAAACCCATGTTAAATCCCCTTTAAAATTCTAGTGGAGTGGGGGATGACTTTTTTCAAACGGAAAGGGTTCATCAACGCGTCAAAAATTTTGTTTTTGAGAGTACTTTTAAATCAGAGGGTGCACGTTTATCAACAAAAATTTTGCCCTATTTGGACCACTCTAAATTCACACAATCCTGAAATTTTAAAATAAAAGGCGAAATTTTTCAAATGCTGAATTATAACTTACATGTTACATATTTACCATATTTTATTTTAAATATGTTTTCCACTAAAACTTTTTAACTGTTTTAATAATTTCTTCTTAAATTAAAAAAAGTTCTTACAAGCTTTTTATTGTTAATAAGTCAGTTTGTTTTATTAATTTAAGAATTATGGAATATAAATTTGATAGTATTATTTTTAAAAAGTGCAATTTGTGCTGTTGCCTCACATTTAAAAACAAATAGCATATTTTTATATATTTTGTTCAGCAAATATGTTTTACAACACATTTTCAACTCATTTGACGTAGCAATTTTATTTTTTATAATTATTCATTTTACGCATGCAAACATTGATATTCTTGTCATATAAGATGTGTTTAAATGCACTTAGACTTTTATATAGTATCATGTAAAGTGCTTTAATTTTACCTTTTCTTTTCACTTGGTTAAAATTTATTTTTTTGTTTATGTATGTGATATTGTTCAACGTTGTGTTATGAATATCCCTTTTATTTATAATATTAAGATTAATGAATTCACATAAGCAGTAAAAATTTAAAGAACATGTTCTTTAATGATACATTGTTTTTTTATGTTAAAGAATACATTTGCTAAATTTTTAGTAATACATGAATCAAAGTTAAGCATTTAAAAGATCTATGTGTGAAATATTTATGTGTATTATAATTATACTTCAACAATTACATGTAAACATTTGACAAAGTAACTGTTTTACATTCTTTGTGGCATAATTTTAAAAATTTAGAATTTTTCATGAAAGAATCGATGATTGAGATTTTTAAAAAAATAATTCTTCAATATGAAATATGATTGTATCATCAGAATAGAATGTCTTCCTGTACTGTTTAAGATTAAGTCAGTAATAATTGGATAAAGTATATATATATATATATATATATTTGATATTATATGAAGTATAAATCACCAAAACGCAATAATTGGATAAGTTAATTTTATATATGCATTAATTTCTAATTAATATGGCAAGTTTAACTTACCTAATTACTGTATTTTGGTGATTTATATTTCATATAATATTAAATGTTATTAACACAGTGGTGAATATGTTAACCAATTATTTGAATTAAAAAAAAAAAACAAATATATATATATATATATATGTAAATATTAAAAAAATAACAATTTAACCACCAAAACACAGTAACAGATAAACCTATAAAAACTAATACCGATAGGCAACTTTCCCAGGATCAGTTGGCACACAATTCGATAACGAGAAAAAAAATTGGAATTTACAGTTTATATGTACATAAGAGAATTAACGGATTTTGAAAAAGAGAGACATAAAGATAAATTAAATAAAACTTTTGATAAAAAAAATAAATCAATTAAGGAATTATGACAACATAGTATCACAATGCAATACAAAATTTATATCATAGAAATTATAATAAATCTAATCTCATAACAGTAATTTTTAATAGGTATCAAAAACAAGAAACAGGATTGAATAACAATTTTAAGAACATTACTAATATATTTTTTGATAATAATGAAAAATTTATATTTTCAAAGACTTTCAAATTTAATTTAAATGATTGTAACATTTATAATATAATTAAAAATATTGCAATTCATATGGAATATAATATTGAAAGAATGGTTATTTTGAATAAGAATCAAATAATAAATACGATTAGCCATAATATAAAAAAACAAAATATAATTAATAAACAAATGATAACAAATTTTGAGGTTATCAAACTAAAACAATAAGCTAAATGATAATGATCTAATGTTATTGAAATCGGACAAAAATATTAAATATAAATATTGAATATTAAATATAAACATCGTGTAAAAAATGTTACTAAGTCGTAAATAAGTTAAATTCTATTTAAGCAGCTAACTCTAAGACTAAAATGGTAAGTTATGATATCATGAAAATGTACCTTAATATACCAGTTGATAAAACAATAGAAGAGATTTTTTGAAGTATTATAGTTCATAGTTTATTGAGTACACATAAAGCACTATTATGGATAAGATATGTTGATGATATTTTGGTCATATATAATCCAGCCATAAATAATGAACAGCTGATCATTTTAAATAAATTTAACAATTGTAATGAATATTTCAAATGTATATGCGAAATGGAAAATAACAGAAAGAAAAAAAATATATATTTATATACATATACGTATTTATGTAGCCTATGACATTCCTAGTAACTTAAGGATTCCAATGCATGGTTATACATCTGAATCGGTTCAGATATTGAGCTGCTACAGTGGAACATACATACATACATACACCCTAAGTACCTTACACTCCTTTATGAGCAGTCATGTAAAAATAAATGTAAAAAAACATACAAACCAAATAACCATATTATAAAATATTTAAGAAAAATAATAGAGATGATGGAGAGGACTTAGGGGAATATATAACATTAAATGTAATAAAATTTATATCAGTAAAACTAACAGATCTTTTAAAAACAGGTTTATGGAACATTACAATGCTTGTAGAAACAGAAAGAGAGGCATGTCTAATGCAGCTGACCATTTGTTGCAATGTAAGCATAGTATTACTGGTTGTAAAAATAATTTAGAAATTTTGGAAATCTTTAATAACAATAAAAATATACTTGAAAAATATTATACTTATAAATTCAAGCAACGGTATGAAATGATGAACCACCAGATCGTATTTGAAGATGATGTTTTAATTAAAGATGTAGTGGGTTGTAGCACTTGGCAAAATTATTACGAATGTAGATCTGTAATGTTTTAAATTTACATCATTCCAGTAATGGCTGTGGAGTTGTGTTATTACAAATTTTATGGTTGTTAGTGTGTTTCTGTTTTCTAAATTTATAAGTTTTTTTTCTTTTTATTGTTTGGTGTATATAGAAAAGTGTGTACCGACTGAAGATGTGTGATCCCATGAAAGTTGACTATCAGTAGTAGTTTGTTATTTTTTTCTTTTGTTGTGTTTTGGTGGTTAAATTGTTATTTTGTGAATTTAATTAGCACTGTGGTCAATATGTTGATGAATTATTTAGATTTTCAAATATATATATCTATATTATTTTTCTAAAATCAATCCTTTTGAGAATCATATTCCTCTGCACTATACAAATTATATTAATCCGATCAACCTAAGTATAAAATAATAAAATAAAATAAAAAGGATGACACCTGCCTTATTCCATAATTAAGCAAGAGCGCTTTTGCGAGTCCCTCTCATCATCAGTTACTCTATATAATTTTTCAAATCGTGCATAGTAAATTACACATTAAGATTGAAATTAAAAATCATTAAGATTGAAATTCTGAGGTTGATCAGATGAATATAATATATATATATTAAATTATCAAAATCAATTCATTTTTTGTTATTGTATTTGTCCATATTCCTCTTTAATATTAATACATATTTTTGTAATATGCGACAATTTTAATGTTTTTGAGTTCAATGTGTGATTTTAAAAAGTTGTTATTAACTGACGATAAGGGAAACCCTCAAAAGCGCTCTTAAAATGGAAAAACAATAAGCACAATGTAACAGGAGTTATTGTATTCTGTACTGTTGGTAAAAAAATGTTATACTGTTGTCGTTAATATATATATATATATATATATATATATATATATATATATATATATATATCTACATATTCATGAAGAAAGAAATTCTATATTAAGGCAAATTTGAAAGATGTTAACTTACTAAAGTGGATTGATTTATAATCATTGAATAATAACCCCCATCTCAGTCCTTTATGTAATATTATGTTCATGCACATGCAGCCAAAAATTGACCTCGATTTAATAAAGTTTTGAGTTTTGGCCAGTTTTGTTTTATTTTGAAATATTAGAATGGTCTTTAATATTATATATAATCCTTTATTAGTCACTCTTTCTTATGAAAGCAACATATTAGTTTTGACTGTTGATAAAAATCTATATCTAAATTAATGTGACACACTAACACTTTGCACAATGTTGTTAATATGTTAAAAGGTTATGTAAGTGTGTGCAGTTTTTATTATTTATGAAGTTTAATAGTTTGTTAGGAAGCTGTTTTGATGTTTTTAGTGTTTCAATATTATTTTTTTTTACTTATTATATGTAAGAGTACTGTAAACTGTTTACTATGTTGAGACTAGATTTTAAAGTTTTAATGGCTGTGACAACAGATCTCAGCCATTAAAAAATAGAGTTACTAGAAACTGATTTTTTTTTAATCTTGTCAAAAATAAAAATAAAGATATTTACATTAATTTAAATCACATTGTATTCTCATAATTAATTACCTAGAACTTACATGTTAGACATAGCATGTTAATACATATATCTACCTTAAAATATTATTGTAATTAGCTTATAGTACTATATTAGCTTGTGTGTGTGTGCGCGCGCACGTGCGCGGCCAAAGTAACAAAATTATTAAAGTAAATGAATGGGAAGTCTAATCTGCCTCTGATTATATTATTTATTGTTAATTTATTAAATTGTTTATTAATGTTAAGTGTATTTGTATGATTTCACTGAAAGATAGCATTAAACTGTATTTATTTTTTTCAGGTACTGAAGAGTGTAGGTTTAAAATTTTTAAGTAGAAATATCTTTAAAAAAAAATTCTGTTATTAAGTAGCATTTTTATTTACTCTAATGTGCCCTGTGATACAAAAAAAACTGTTTTATGTATGATTTATCACTTTTTTGTTTATAAGTTTTTTAGTTTATACTTTGCCTAAAATTTCTAGTTAGCTTTACATATAAAGCTAATTATATATACCTTAATTATATATATATATATATATATATAAAATTTTGGGACTGTCCAAAATTCATACAACCAGTAATTTTGGTGAAAAACACAGGTTTTTAATTAAAAATTGTAAAATTGGTTCATAAAATATACAGTATAGGGTTATCAATGTAATAGCATATTGGGTAAATGGTATCCACAGCTTTGCTGGCACATACGCACTCTTTTGTCAAAATTTTTCATGACCATTTTGCAGAAATGTGCCTGAATTTTGTTGATACAGCGCTCAATTTCCTCCTTCAAGGCTTGGGTGGTCGTGGACTTGTTGGCATAAACCTTAGACTCCAAAAAACCCCAAAGAAAAATCCAACAGCGATAAGTCTCATGATCTGGGCGGCCAATTCTGATCACCAAAACAGGAAATTACACAACCAGGAAATGACTCGTGCAGTAATTGAATTGTTTTTCGGGTTGTATGGCATGTGGCAGTGTCTTGTTGAAACTACATATTGTCCACTTCCATATCTTACAATTTAAGCACAAAAAACCACATTATCATGTCATGATAGCAAGCACCATTAACTGTTATTGCCTGACCAGCCGCATTTTCGAAGAAGAGTGGTCCAATGATGCCTCCAGCCAAAAATCCGCACCAAGCAGTGACACGTAGATGCATTTCTTTCTCAACAATGACTCGTGGATTTTCTCAACTCCAAATTGTTTAATTAATCTCTTCACAGTTGATGAAGTTAAATACTATTCTGACCGTATTTTGTATGAAAATTTTGAACTGTAGCTGCCAAACCTTCATTATTTTAAAAATATTGTTCAACAAGGAGCACGCATTGTTCTTTTGTGTAGCACTCCATTTTTAATAACCCTTAACTGTCAGCTGCCATGCTGTCTTTTTTTTCGTTGGCAACACTTTACCACACAAATGGCACAAAATTCAAATCTTACATGAATTTTGGGACACCATTGTACGTACAGTGAAACTTCCCTTAACAGACATTTCCCAATAACGGATTCCTCTTAATACTGAACACTTTTAAATTCTCTGGCAGTTTTGTAATGGTATTAATTGATAAAATAATTCTCAATAACGGACGTGTACAATGAATTTACATGTATTAATTGTTCAATCAGTTCTGAAAAACAGAATGCAGGAATAAAAATTGTAATTTTTCTTTCTATTTTATACTCAGTGAGACTAACTTATCTACTGTGATTTGTATCACTTCCCGCCTAGATGCTGATGTAATGATTTCAGTTATGATGATTTCATCATCTAGCATGATTTGTTATAAACAAATCAGCAAGTGTCAGTATACACTTGCACAGCAAGTGTATACTGACACTTGCTATATTGAACACATATAACATTTTTGTTATGGTATAATACTGTATTTTTCTTGTAGTGGATTTTCTATATCCTAAATTTACTACTGTTCGATGCAGGATTGGTGGTTGTGACCACACTTTAACATCAGTGGCGGCATACCAGGCATTCCTGGATACTCTGTTTCCATACGCTTCAGAGGATGAAGCAGAAGTCGGTATTAGGGTGGGTAAGACACCATTCCCTGGTTTACAGGTTGTGGAACCCTTAGATATAGACCAAGTGGTTTCTCAAATGGCACTGAGAAAGACACCGGGGATTGACAAACCCGAACCGGATATTTTCTACCATCTGCTGCCTGTCATAAGAGAGCCGCTTGGCAGGCTGTTCTCAGGGTGCCTAAGCTGGGGTTGCTTTCCGACTTGTTGGAAGGCGGCTTTGGCGAGGATGCTCTTAAAATCAGGAAAGGATCAGAGTGAGGTCAGCAGTTATCGACCCATCAGCCTCTTGCCAGTAATTGGCAAGTTGCTTGAAAGGCTGGTTGTGGAACGGCTCTGGAAAAATTTTGATATGAACTCACTTCTAAATCGAGGCCAGTATGGCTTCATGAAATGGGTTGGCACCAAGGATTGCATCTTAAATGCTCTTGTCGAGGTGAAAGGCGCTGACTATGAATAAGTTTGGGCAATTTTTATTAACATAGAGGCATCATTTCCTTCCTTGTAGTGAAGTTCTGTCCTCTGTGAGTTGGAGTGTCGCAATGTTCCTGTAGCCCTGCAGGCTGTAGTACGTGACTACTTGTCTGATTGCACAGCTCTGTTTAAAGATGCGCACCTAGTTGTGGAAAAGTCTGTCACCAGGGGAAGCCCACGGGGCTCTGTTCTCAGTCCCTTGCTGTGAAACCTGGTATTCGAGGGATTTTTGGGACTGACATTCCCGGAAGGGGTCATGGCCCAGGCATTCACCAATGACTGTCTCGTGTTAGTTTGTGGTAATTCACAACCACACCTCGGAAGGTTTATGGGCTGTCAGGCCATCATTTGTACATTGTGTACTGAGGTGTCTTTGAAAGTATGACCTCTTATGCGGCGTCCATTTGGGCGCATAGGTTGGAAAGAAATTGAGCACTTATTCAAAATTTAAGAAGTACCCAGCAAAGAGCCTTAATTGTATGCACTGGTATTTTTAAAACATCCTCCTACGAGGCTACCACTGTATTGGAAAAGGCTCTCCCAATCAATTTAATGGTGAAAGTAGTTCGGGCGGCCATGTGGAAATTGTGAAGAGGCAGGGAGACTGAGGCATTTGGGATGCAGTTTCGAGCTGGGCCTGTACCAGACTGGAATGGTGATCTCAATGTACCTGTTGTAAATTTTGAACAGTTGCCCATCTCCCACCTGTGGAGGAGGCTTTACAGCCTCGCGATGCAAGAATGGTACGCTGTGACTAAGAGAAGATCTGTATAGTGTTTTTCAGGATTTGGGGGATGGTATGCTTCTCGTTTGTTTTTAAAAGCAATTGGAGCCCAAGTGTTCTCCAACCATGTAAATTTAAACCAATATTTGTTTCCGTTCCACCTGACAGCTGATGAGCTGTGCATCTGTGGGGAGGTCCAGTCGAACAAACACATGATGTTTGACTGCCCAGCTCTTGGAGGGGCCAGAACTCAGGCCAACCTGGAACTTAGAGGTCAAGGGGAAAATTGGCCACTCACAAGCAAGGAGTCAATGTGGCAAGAGCCACATTGTCGGACCGTGTGGGAGTTCCTTGATGCGGTTGCTTTGTTCAACCGAAATCAGTAGTATACCTAAGAGAAAAGACTCCTACCACACTGCTGTAGGAAACTAACCGAGAAATATGGCTGGCTATCAGCCAGATTAAGGCTCGAAGCGCTTTAATGGTGGACAGGTACTTGCTGGCATTCAGAGGCCTAGGCGTGGCAGCGAATTGCTGTCTTAGATGAGATAAATTTAATTATTGATTGTCATATATGTTTTAGTAGTTGACGGGGTGCGCCTACCCATTTTAGCAAATGTATTACAAGTGGGCAGTGGGACACACAAGCGAGTGGTGTATGGTACCACGCATATTCCGCTCGCGCTTTTAGGTTAGTTCTAGGTGCTAATTAGGACACTGGTCGCTAAACTGTTTCGAGGCTCAGTAGCTGTTTGTGGCACAGACATTCAGTCTTATGCTTTAGGGCGACCAAATGGGGTGGTGTCAGGAAAAATGTCAAGCAAACCAAAACCCTAAATTTACTGTACGTTCAGTGTTGTATATTTTATAAAAATTGTTACAACCATCTTTACCGAAACTTAAAATGTCTCAAAAATGTAAACCCTTGACATTAAAAGAAATAGTAGCAATTACAAATATCTACAAAAAAGAAAAACTGAGAGTGTGTGATATGGCAAAACGTTTTGATGTTGAGAAAACTCAGAAAAGGTGATATCTCCAAAAGCAAACTTGATATCCTAAAGTCATGGACTGAAAATGACAATCATTTAAGCAAACATTCATTTCCTAAACACCAGGCCTAGCAGCTTTTTATTTGATTTCTGAGTGGTTTTGCAGGACTTGCGCTCATAATATTCTGTTTTCTGAAACTTTGGTACGTGAGAAAGCCCTAGAAATTGTTAAAGAACTAGGTTATGATGAGTTTAAAGCCTCAGGGGTCGGTTAAATAAATTCTGAATTAGACATTACGTTTCATTTAAAAATTTTTATGGTGAAGCTGGGGCTGTAGATGAGAATTTGGTGTCTGAGTGGAAGGAAAATTTAAATGAAATGTATGCGAGTTAACATTTTTGATTATGATGAGACTAGTCTTTTTGTAGGCTTTACCCAGTAAAACAGTGTGTTTGAAAGAGGAAAACTGTACAAGGAGGAAGAAATCAAAATAAATACTGACTGTTATGTTGGTTGTAAATATGTCAGCTGAATTTGAAAAACCATTAATAATCTGCAAAGCCATGATGTTTTAAGAGCATAAACATAAATTCATTAGAAATTGAACTGTATTCAAATTAAAAAATTTTGGATGGCTAGACATAATGATGGATGGTTGTTAAGTTTTGATCATAGAATAGGAAAGTCATACTTTTCTTTTCCAATGCAAAATCCCACAACGTTAACTTAGAAAATGTAAAATTGATATTTCTTCCCCCTAATACTACTGCAGTATGTCAACCACTTGATCTGAGGATCATTCAGAACTTTAAAATTCAGTACAGAAAAAAGTTGTTACAATACTTATTGTCAATAATGATGCTAATGAGCTTTCTAAAAGCAGTGAGAAATTGTTTCATAAAAGCCAATTAAATCTCCACAAACTAACTTCAGTTCTGACATTGAAAATCTTACTGAAATAAATGAAAATTCCGTGGAACAGTATGAATTACAAGAACTTATTGAACTATTTGGAAATTACAAAGTGTACCCAAATATTGATGACATATTCAATACAGAAGACATATCAACTGACATCTGTGATCTTGTGCTGCCTCAGACTTTACTTCTAAAACAAACAACAATGATGAACCCAGATTTACTATCACGTTAAGTAAGCAACAGAAGAGGTTAGAAAATTAAAGCAATATTTTTTACAAAAGGGATTATCAGAAGGCATTGTTTTAATATTAGAAATGCAATTGTTTATTGAAAAAAAGATGTACCAGGACTAGTTCAAAGTAAAATAGACAGCTCAGCTATTTTAAACTATCTACGTATAAATAAGTTGTACATATTTGTATTTGATTTTTACATTATTTTTTGAACATATTTTGATTAATATTCTAGTAAACTGTAGCTTCTTTGATTAATATTTTTGTAGCTTACGTTGTTTTTTATTCCATTTTAGTATAATACAGTAATTTTATTTTCTTATTTTGTTGGTCGATTACAGTAGTACAGTATTATTTATTTTAATTCATCTATGCAACTAGAGGACAGTGTTTTTTTTTCTGAAAAACAATGGGAAAAAAACTTAGAATTTTGCAGTCGTTTTAATTAGTAACTACTTATTTTTTAGTTTTAATTTGCATGTAATAAATATGCAGTATTGTTGTTTTAATTGAAGTGGTTTTTTCTGTACAATAACCGAACATAGTACTGTATTCACATTTTGCTGAATAATGGAAGCCTCTAAATAATGGACAAATTGTTGTTCCTGAGCCATATCCGATATTGCGAAGTTTTACTGTGTATATATTTATATATATATGGAGAGAAACATTTTTCTTCATGTTTAATGTGATGTGTGTTTAAGGATTTTTATACTAAACAATAAGAGACTTTATACATTACCATTCAAAATTTATTTATTAGTAATATATATATATATATATATATATATATATATATATATATATATAGATTCAACTTGATCCACCCAAGTACAGAATTGAATAAAATAAAATGACACTCACCTTATTTTTTTATACACTCCACAAAAGTGCTTCATGGCAACCTGCATCTTCAGTTGTAGATTTTTTCTCTTTTGTGAAATATTTAGTGTTAAATTACATATTAAACTCAAAATTAAAAATTAAAGTAAAATAAATTAAAATATAGAAGTTAAATAAATAAAATTTAAAAATTTATTAAAGGAAGAATAAAAATTGTAAAATTAAAAATTTTGTATAAAATTTATGACATCAAGTATTATAAATAAAATATAATATACTACATGTGTTTGGCCAGCCAGTACTATAGTATCTGAAAAAGTGCTGCCATCTATTCCAGGTCTTATAAGTGTGTCATCCTCAAACTGTATAAGTTGATCAAGCTAAATTCCCTAATATATATATATAATATTTCTCCAAAATATGTAGATTTTTATTATTTTTTTATATCTTCTTTCCTCCTCTATGAATCATGAGACCTTGCCGATGCTGAGGGGGTTTTAGTGCTCAGTGATACAGAGTAGCTGGACCGAAGGTGCAACCATATCGGAGAAGTATCTGTTGAGAGCCAGACTAAAGAATGATTCCTGTAAGAGAGCAGTAGCTCTTTCAGTAGTTGTTAAGGGCGTAGGTCAGGACGACTTAAACGGCCATACCAACATCATTCAATCCTTGTGAGTACTGCGCAGCTGAAAGCAATGGAAAACTACAGCTGCTTTTTTTCCAAAAAATGTAGCTCTCTGCATTTTCATATTACAAAGATGGAGGCACCTTCCTTGGTAAAATATTTTAAAGGTAACTAGTCCCCCGATCGGATCTCTGGTTGGGGACTACTAAGGAAGGGGTCACCATAAAATTAAAAAATAACATTCTAAGAGTCAAAGCATGGAATTTTAGAAATCTAAAAAAGGTTGGTAGGTTAGAAAATTTAAAGAGGGAAATGGATCGGATAAATGTAGATGTAGTAGGAATTAGCGAGGTTTGGTGGGAAGAGGAAAATGACGTTTGGTCAGGTGATTTTATAATAATTAACTCAGCTTCAAATAATGGGCAGGCAGGACTAGGTTTCGTAATGAACAATAAGATAAGGAAGGAGAGTAGAGTATATCAAAATGCGTAGCGATAAAATCATTGTAATAAGGATAAAATCAAAACCTAAACCGACAACGATTGTTAACGTCTATATGCCTACAAGCGCCCATGACGATGATGAGGTAGAGTGTGTACATGAAGAAATTGACAAAGCAAGTAACCACATAAAAAGGGATGAAAATTTAATAATAGTGTGAGATTGGAATGCAAGCACTGGAAAAGGTATGGAAGGAAATATAGTGGGTGAATACGGGCTGGGTAAAAGAAATGAAAGAGGGGACCGACTTATACTTTTGCACAAAGTATAATTTAGTAATTGCCAACACCCAGTTTAAAAATCATAATAGAAGAATATACACATGGAATAAACCAGGCGAATCAGATAGATTATATCATGGTTAAGCAAAGATTTAGAAATCAACTTGTCGACTGCATAGCTTACCCTGGAGCAGACATTGATAGCGACCATAATTTAGTGATAATGAAATGTAGATTGGGGTTTAAAAACCTGAAGAAAAGGTGCCAGATGAATCGGTGGAATTCAGAGAAGCTTGAGGAAGAGGAGGTAAAGAAGATTTTTGAGAAGGACATCGTAAGAGGTCTGAGTAAAAAGATAAGGTAGAAAATGTAGAAGAAAAACGGGAGAATGTTAAAAAGGAAATTCTTAAATCAGCAGAAGCGAACTCAGGCAGAACAAAGAGAACTGGTAGAAAACCTTGGATTTCAGGTAATATATTGCAGCTGATAGATGAACATAGAAAACATAAGAATGCTAGTGATGAGGAAAATAAAAGGAACAATCGACAATTAAGAAATACTATAAACAGGAAGTGCAAACTAGCGAAAAAAGAGTGGATTAAAGAAAAGTGTTTCAGAACTGGAAAGAGAAATGAACATTAGTAAAATAGGAGTGTACAGGAAAGTGAAGGAAAATTTTGGAACACATAAATTAAAATCTAATAATGTGTTAAACAAAGATGGTAACCAATTTATAATACGAAAGGTAAAGTCCATAGGTGCGTGGAATATATTGAAGAGTTATATGGAGCAAATGAATTAGAAAATGGAGTTATAGAGGAAGCAGAATAAATCGAAGTACACAAGAATTACTGCATGAAAATAAGCAAGAACAAAACGAAAGTAATGAAAAGTAGTAGAAATAACAAAGATGGACCACTGAATGTAAAAATAGGAAGAGAAAAGATTGATGTTGAAGAATTTTGTTTGAGAAGTAGAATTCCTAAAGATGGATGAAGCAGAAGTGATATAAAATGCCGAATAGCATAGGCGAAAAGAGCCTTCAGTCAGAAATATAATTTGTTTACATCAAAAATTAATTTAAACGTCAGGAAAAGATTTTTGAAAGTATATGTTTAGAGCGTAGCTTTATATGGAAGTGAAACTTGGACGATCGGAGTACCTGAGAAGAAAAGATTAGTAGCTTCTGAAATGTGCTGCTATAGGAGAATGTTAAAAATCAGATGGGTTGATAAAGTGACAAATGAAGAGGTGTTGCGGCAAATCGATGAAGAAAGTAGCATTTGGAAAAATATAGTTAAAAGAAGAGACAGACTTATAGCTCACATATTAAGGCATCCTGGAATAGTCGCTTTAATATTGGAGGGATAGGTAGAAGGAAAAATTTGTGCAGGCAGACAACGTTTGGAATATGTAAAACAAATTGTTAGGATGTAAGGGGGTATACCGAAATGAAATGACTACCACTAGATAGGGAATCTTGTAGAGCTGCATCAAACCAGTCAAATGCCTGAAGACAAAAAAATCTCCTTTCTTAATTTCCAAATTAGTGTCAATATCAGAAATAAAAGTTTTGTTATTAATGAGGAGGGTCAGCAACGTTAGAGAAACCCAACTTTTTATTTTTATATTGTCTAAAATACTCATGAAATCTGGCTTTAAACGATTTACTAGTTTTAGCTATATAAATATCATCAAAATCATTACATTTTATTTTATAAATCCCACATAAATTGTATAAATTAAATGAATTAGTGTTATTATTGTTTTTTAAACATTTTATTATATAGTTATTTGTTTTATATGCTGGTTTAAATTTATTTTCAAAACTTTAATTATATTTCCAACAATGCTGTCAGTGTGTGAATATTATATATAAACCGTATCAATTTTCTCTGTATTATTTATTAGCTCTAAAGTTATTAGCTGTTAATTTTTTACATTTTTTTTTTTTTTTATATATATTATCAATTAATAATTCACTATATCCATTATGAATTGCAGTCTGTTTTATATTATTAATTTGTGTGTTTAATTTATTTTTATTATTTTGTGTGTAATTGATCACTCTCTCTATTAATAGAGAGAGAGTCACTCTCTCTATTAATTTGTGTGTGTGTTAATTTTGTGAGACCAAGGATGATTTGATTTTCTATGGATTGTAGTTTTATTGGCAGTGGGTTTCCTATATACTGAAGTGATAATTTGATTATACTAGCATCTAGTTAACTTATTGTTTATTTATATCTATTTCAAAAGTAAATTTTAAATCCTTGTAATATGAATTGAGATTATTTAAAACTGTGATATGTTCATTATATATAACTGGATTATAAATAACAAAAACATCAACATAACAAGTCCTAGTAAGACATTATGTGTATGATTAATGACAAACTATTTTATTTTCAAAATCTTGTAAGTAAATTTCAGACGTGATAGCTGGCAAAGGAAATCCCATTGGCAAGGTAGCAAGGTATTTTCCTGTGTATAACACTTGTCATCAAATTTAAAGTAATTTTGTTGGCATATATTCCTTTTAATAGTGATGATGTTATTAATAAATTTAGGGTATTCATGATTGTATATTAATTTATTTTTTATTATGTGAATTATTTTGTCAGTAGATATGCTAGGATACATGTTACGTTTATCAAAACTTACCATCCTAGTATTATCTGCAATTAAGTTTTTTAATTTATTAACATATTCATATCCATTTTTTATATTGTAATTATAATTTAAATTCATTTTTATCCTAGTAATGTTATCTATTGTTTTGGAAATAATATAAGATGGAGCAGATATAAAAGGAATGTCAGGTTTATGTATGTTTGGAAGTCCTGTTAATCTTGGAGTAACTTGTTCAAAAGGGTATATTCTAGTGTGATATCTTAAATTGTCATTATGATTAAAAATATTTCAGTATTTTGCTATTAAACTTTTTGTTATTTTTAAAAATTTACTAGTAGGGTTGTTTATTTCTCTAAAATTATTTTCTGTTATGTATTATTTCATCAAATTATTATATTTTTCAATATACATGATAACAGATGTATTAGTTCTATCAGATTTTTATATAATGTAATTATTATCATTTAACTTATTCTTTAAATGGTGAATTACTTTTTTGTTATTAAAAAGTGATTTGTGGACCAAATTTTTTTCCTTTAATTTTATGAATTTTGCTTTTAATACTATTACATAGTTGTTCTTCATCATTAGGATTTATTTTATTAATATTTATTTCAGAATCAACTATGATATTCTTGATAATATCATTTAGATTAAATTTAAAAGCATTAGCAACAATTAACTGTCCATTATCATCAAGGTTAACATTTGTCAAATTTATCATCTCATTATTAGTACTAGTATATGATTTTGAATTTTCCAGTATATCAATGAAGCATGAAATATCATCCCCACTATTCACCATAGTATCCCTTGTAACCTACCATAATCCAAATTTTTATTATTTTTTTTTTTTTTTTTTGTATTTTACAGGCATCGACTGCTGAGGTCATTAGCCCTCGTCACATTCTTAAAAAGAGATTAGTATTAGCATCAGGATCGTCATATGTAAGAGTGTAAAGGGCCCTTACATTTTTATTTAAAAAGCACAAAGTACACATAACATTAATCTAAAACAAAAACAACACATATGGGGTGTAAAGGGCCCCAATTTTAAAATTATGAGAAAATATCACAAAGAAACATAAATGGAAAATACATGCCTTTACAATACCATTATCTCCTTCTACCTTTCTCGTTTATTAATTTGTTTAAGCACCCTCGGGGCGACCAGAACTGCTGTAAAGCAGCATATCAGTCGCCTCAGGATGCCGTGGCAGTTGACTTCCCCCTATAAACAATCATGTAGGACGTAACCCATTGGGGTCCTCTCAGCATCATAAGAGCAATCTGACCACCTGTTCAGAACGGCCAAAAAGCCCCTCGGCGAAGAGGCTACCCTTCCCGGCCCTTACCTACTTGGCTACAGGCATGCATTGCACTTACCCGTAGCCTCACGCCCTCAGTCTACCCTTGAGGGCCATCACTGGACACACCCCGACTGCCTGTCCTTGTATGCAGGCGAGCCAGGGTGGCCTAGGCAAGAAGGCTACCTCCTATCACTATACGTGCCACGCTTCGAGACTCCCTTATATATATTTAAAACTACCTCTTAGAGTTGGTTTAACACAGCTTTAAATTTGCCCTTTTACAGACTTTTAAGAAGTCCACTGGCGTGTAAATAAGCAACTATCTTTTTTTCATTTCCATTATCTAAATCAGCAGCAATATCATTTCTTAGCCGGAACCTCTTTCTGAGGTCCTCATATATGGTACAGTCTTCCATTAGATTGCTTTATTGTAAGTGTTTTATTACAAACACCGCACATTGGTCTCTCTTCGCTGGTTAACAAATATGAATTTGTTATTCGCGTGTGACCGATTCTAAGTCTGGTCACAGCTACTTGTTCTCGGCGAGTCAACTTCATGTCGCTTTTCCATTTATACGGAGAAGTTTTGATTGAGTTAAACTCCTCCAATCAGTATTCCACTTGTTTCTTATTAAGTTAGTCAGACAGATTTTAACTTCTGCCACCCTCCACTTTCATTACCTGCAATACCAGCATGCCCCGGAGTCCATACAAATACGCATCGCTGTCCTCGTTGTTTTAGAACGTATAAAATGGACAGGATGTTTGCAATTAGGACATCCATAATGTTCTTGTTCCGAATTCCAACAAGTGCACTTAAAGAATCGGAACATATTAGAACTCTTGTCTTCACAGTAGTGTTCTGTGTACTGAAGAGCTTGCTGAATGGCAGTAAGTTCTGCCGTATAGACACTGGCCATATCTGGCAGTTTCCAAAAGTGGGCTTCTCTCCATTTACATATATGGAGCATCCTACACCATGTTCGGTTTTAGAACCGTCAGTATAAATTCTAATATGTTCTTCGTAGCTACTGACGGTTGCTAAAAATTCCTGTTGGATGATCACTGCTGGCTTCTTTTTTATTTCTTCCTGAGAGAGATCTAACCTTGTATTTACCGCTGGCAAGAGCCATGGCGGTATTTCTCTAGTAGAAATTGCCAATGTATCTGGAATAGCAATTTTGTGTTCTCTTCTTAATTCGTGGTACCTAATTCCGGTTGGTCTGGAATAGGTAGCACGATGTTCGTATAATGCAGCCAAAAGATGGTTGCTAAAAAGTTTGTTATTTATACGGGCAGGAAAAGCCCATATATTTGCTGCATATCTTAGCAAAAAGATCTCTCTTCTATAATGTAGTGGCATTATTCCGGCTTCGGACATTAGACTAGTCGCCGGACTTGTGCGGAAAGCGCCTGTCGCATATCTTATTCCGCTGTTATGAATTGCGTCTAACTTTCTTAAATGCGACTTCCTAGCGGATGAATATACAATACATCCGTAGTATTGTATATTATATTGTATATTGGGAGTTCCTCGATGAGGTTGCTATGTTCAACCGTCATCGGTAAATTTAAGGGATTAAATGTAATTGCATTTAGATTCCTAAAACTTTGCTGCTGGAAACCAATTTACCTTGGTAATAGGGCTGGCCATCAGCCAAATCAGCTCCAAGCGCTGTTAAATGGTGGACAGGTACTAGCTGGCATACAGCGACCGAGGCGTGGCAGCCAAAATTGCTGTCTTTTATTTTATAGACTTATAGTTTTAAATTGTTACAAGGAGTGCGCCTCCCCGATCTAGTTTATGTTGACAAGTGAGCGATTGGGACACTTCAGCGGGTGCTGTATGGCGCCCTGCTTGATTCGCTCACGCACGTTAGGTAGCTCATTAGGAGCTGTTAGGATTTGGGTCGCTAAACCGTTATGAGGCACAGTAGCCGTTCTTGGCACGGAACATTTGGTCTATGCTCTAGGGCGACCGAATGGGGTGGTGGTGGGAGAAATGCCAGTTAACCAATACATCCGTAGTCGAGTTCGATTGAATCAATCCTTTATATAGTCTCAATAATATCTCTTTATCTGAGCCCCGATTAATATTCGATAAACATTTTATAATGTTTAGGACTCTTTTGCATCTATCACTCAAGTCCTGTATATGTAATCCCCATGTAAGGGATTTACCCAATACTAGTCCTAAAAATCTCACATTGTCCTTGTATTGTATTGGATTATTTTCGATTTTCAACGTAGGACTTTTGTGAGGAAATTTCTTCCTACAGAAGTGTACACAGCACGTTTTTTCTGGTGAAAATTGGAATCCATTATTCCTCGCAACTTCATTTAATTTGTATTTCACCGCTCAGTGGTGAACCTTGTGGTATGCCATTTTCCAAGATTCTTTCAGATGAATATTCATTGTTCACACGTACTTGGAAAGTACGGTCGTTCATATAGTTGCTGAGTAAAACTGGCAAATTGCCACGAATGCCCCATTCATGTATCTGGAGCATTACTCCATGTCGCCAGGTCATATCGAAAGCCTTTCGAAGATCGAAGAAGACTCCGACACAATGTTTCCTTTTAATAAAGCTGTTATATATAATATTCTCTAAGTTGATCATTTGATCGGTAGTAGAATGGTATTGTCGAAAACCTGCTTGATATGGTGATATCAGGTTTTCTTTTTCTAAAACCCAGACGAGTCGATTATTAATCATTTTTTCCAGTATTTTTCCCATAGCACACGTCAAAGAAATTGGACGGTAGCTATTGGGATCTGTTAAATTTTTGTTTTTCTTTGGTACTGGAACAACATGTGCTTTTTTCCACTGCTGCGGGTACATTCCATCCCACCATATTTGATTATATAGTTCTTGCAATCTGCGTTTGGCAGTGGTATTCAGCTGCCTGATCATATTATAATGGATTTCATCCCGATCAGCAGCTGTGTTGCCTGCTTTCTCCAACGCTTTCACGAATTCTTCTATTTTAAAGGATACATTATATGAGTAATTATATTCAGTTCTGAAATTTAGTAGTCCTTCAAGTTCTGCTTTTTTCGTCCGAAAATCTTCCTCGTAGGTAGCCGTTTTTCTCGCCTTCTCGAAGTGATTGGATAATAACTCTGCGATTTCGTTTGGGGTGTCCTTGATTTCATCTTCATCTTGAAGGCTAGTTATGGGAGCAAAGTTTTTACGCCCACAAATCGCCTTCACTTTCCTGCAAACGTCTGATGCAGTAGTAGTTCTGTCAATGGATGACACGTATTGCTGCCAGGATCGTTTTTTCGAGTCTATCATAAGACGCTTTGCATACGCCCTGTATTTCTTAAAGGCAACAAGATTTTCTATGCTAGGACGCTTCTTAAAGGCGTTATACGCCCTTTTCTGTCTTTTTATAGCTTCACTTATTTCATCGTTCCACCATGGAACGGGTTTTTTCGTAAGTTTCCCAGATGTTTTGGGAATATATCTCGATGCCGACTCAATTATTGCATTTGTTATGGCGTCGACATCGTCTCCGATAACTCCAGTTGTTTCCGGGAGTATCGTTCTAGCTGTGAAGCTCGTCCAGTCTGCCTTTTCAAATAACCATCTTTTAGGGATGGGATATATTGTTCTTGTAACATCAGTTACAATTTGCACCGGGAAATGATCACTTCCATGCAAATCGTCTAAAACATGGAAGGTTTACCTCGGTTCTATCGATCCGCTTATGAGAGCAAGATCTATACAGGTCATCGAGCCATCCCTGGCATTGAAAAAGGTTCCTGAACCGTCGTTTTAAAGAATAAGTTCTGAATTCATCAGGAACCTTTCCAATTCTCTTCCGCGGGGATCTACTCGATCCGATCCCCAAAGAGAATTATGAGCATTAAAATCACCCACCAGTAAAACAGGTGGGGGAAGCTCCGAAATTACTCGCGCTATGTCATCCTCCCAATCAAAATTCGGCAAGTATATGCTGCAAACCTGTGATCTGAAGCTGTGACCTGAAGCAGACGCTTCATTCTAATGGCGACCACTTGTAGATTTGTATTTAGATCAACCGCTTCGGCGGTAGCTCTAGTAGATGTTAATATGGCTACTCCACCTCTAACTCTTATATTTGGCGGTTGATCTCGCCGAAATACATCATATTCTCTTAATTGAAAATTTTCATTTCGGCTGAAATGTGTTTCTTGCACACATATACAAATCAATGGATACATATACAATGGATGTTCCATTGTACAATCGACTCGCTAATTTTAAATTAAATTATGGCCTAGGTTTACCTTTCGGCCACCCTTTTTTTCCCCATTTTGCGAACAGCTTCGTGTTCGCGGAGAACGTCGTTGCCCGTATAGCTTCCGGTCTCCGAATCTGAGACCGGAAGCCGCCGATGACGACGGACATGGATCGGCGCCGGTTTCAGGCACCAATTGAGGCGGCAACCTAGCCGACCCCCGACACAGGGATCGCACCAGTCACCGCCCGTGGAAGGGGGGGACACTTGCCCCCCTGCGTGATTTTTTGTGGCCTTTGAGGCTTCAAGGCGACCTCAGTTGCAGGAGGCTTGGGAGCCTCCAGAACAGACTCTGTAGCAATCACTTTCTTCTTATCATCAAGGATCTCGCTAACACGGACTTTCCGCCTTGGCGTCCGTCATCTTCTGAACAAGAGCAACTTTCGGAGATTTATCTTCAGGAGGCTCTACTAATATCTTTGGCTTAACAGGTTCTTTACTATTGAAAGGCTTCATTTTATTTTCAATAATTCTTTCAATCATGTTAGCCAAAGTGGGCGCAAGTTTACTGATTAGCTGACTTTCATCGACAGTAACTGGAACAGGAACAGCAGCCGCAGCCTGAGCATAAGTTGTTGTTGCTCTAGGTTTGCGGGCGTTTACTATCGTTTTAGCTTCGAGGTGGCTGACTTTCTGCAGGGTTTTAACTTCCTGCACAGCTACCTCGTCTTTGTAGACAGGACAATTCCTGGATCTACATGAATGCTGTCCCGTGCAGTTGATGCATGTAGGAGGCTCCTTACACGGCTCTCCCTCATGCACCTCATCGCCGCACATTCATATTTGCGGTCTTTCACATCTAACAGCGGTGTGGCCAAAGCGTTGGCACTTGAAGCATCTCATTGGCTGCGGGACAATTATTATTTTTATTTATTTTTTTTTTTTGAGGTTTTTAGGGGCATCGACTACTTTCGTCATTAGCCCCGTCCCACTTCAAAAAAAAATTAAAAAAAGGTTCACAATTTCAATTTCTAATACAACTTTCGAATCCAAAGTTTACCACCTAGGCTTTCCTTTCGGCCATCCTTTCTTGCACCGTTTTTCCATTCTGCGAACGGCTTCAACTTCCGATGACAGTGTGTCTGAGGCCTCGGACATGGCATCGTCTTCTCTTTCTGATGCCAATGACGTTCGCCGGCTTACATCCGGTGATGAAAGCTTCGTTGTTGCTGTAAGCATCGTTGCTATGGAATCTAAACTAGCAAGCTATGCACTTTCGGCGGCTGATGAACTGGATTCAATCTCTAAGGCTGTGCTAGGGCCGGCTGACATAGATGCTCTCTGAGCTTTTGGAGGCTCTATAGGTACAGTTTTAATATCGTCTGTGTCTGGTGCTTTCTCAATAATGACTTGCACCTCCATTTCGGTAAACACAGATTTTTCCTGTACTTTTGTCACGGTTTCCTTATCCTTCTTACTCGACGACGGAGTGATCATTTTGTCTTTGCCAGATAAATCAATATTTTTATTCATTACTTCAATTGATGGCGTTATAATCGCAGGTTTTGCTGGTTTTTTTCGGTTGCGCTGGTACGTGTCTTATGTCAACGACGTCAGTCCGGGAATGAGCCTTCTCATGTTTACTTTGTTCTGTCTGATGAGTCGACTCAATCTTGGAATCAATGATTCTTTCTATCATTGTCGCAAGACTCGGTGCCATCGTATTAAGCTACTGCTCCACATTCATTTTAGATGTGGAAGGAGCAGCAGCCGCTTCTGCATAAGAAGTCGATGGTCGAGGTGTTCGTGAGTTGACAATTTTCTTCGCTTCAAGGTAACTAACTTTTTGAAGCGTTTTGACTTCCTGAATAGCCGTTTCTAATTTATATATAGGGCAGTTCCTTGAACGACGGTTGTGGTGCCCTTTACAGTTAATGCAGATTGGAGGGTCTTTACATGGATCACCCACATATGCATATTTCCTGCGCCTCACATCTAGCTGCAGTATGTCCGAAACGTTGACACTTAAAACATCTCATCGGCTGTGGAATGAATGCCCGTACATCAAGCCGATGGATACCAGCTCGTACCTTTTCAGGAAGATTCGGCCTATTGAATGTCAAAACATGCGAGGCCGAAGGAAGAATCTCACCATTTCTTCTCATAGTGAGTCTGCGACAATGTGTCACTTTCTGACTAGACATTTCCTGTACTATTTCTTCATCTGTACAGTTAAGAAGATCACGGCAAACAACTCCTCTGGATGTGTTAAGTGTGCTATGCGGTTGGACAGAAATCGCAAATTCACCGATCTTCAACCCTGGCCTTTCTGGCTTTGCATGTCGTTTCGACATGCAATCCATTAAAAGTCTTTCGGATTTCCTTGACAAGACCACCAGCACAATTAGCAATCTCTCTAGCGATTAAGAATGGACTAACCTTTTGGAAGTTACCATTCTCTTTCGTAATGACCAAAAATCTTGGTTTGGGAACATTATTTCCAAACACAGCTCTTCTTAAATCTTTACTGATTTTATCAGCATCTCTTCTTATCTTATCACTCTCCTTACTTTTTTCCTCTTCGCTTGTGGCGAATCGGAGGTTTCTAAACGAGGGTGTTAACGTGCACCCTCTACCACGATTGGTTGTTCAAGTGTATTCATTTGATAATAATCCCTTCTGTAGCAAGGCTAGCCGCCGGAGTACACCCCCACTCGGGCTACTAACCTTGGAGGTCCGATCCGGTACTCCGGTGGAACCGGCATATGTCCTGGCAGAGAGCGGATGCGCAATCTCTGCACTGACTCCAGGCTCCTACTCACCGAAGCTTTCAGAGCTCCCATGCACCGATATACATGGGCACTATTGCTACATGCTTGCCATCGCAGGGGGCATGTGGACAACGGAAGGGTCTCCGTTACACCTGCAGTAACATTGACCCTGGCCACCACATCGCCAGCTCTAAATATGGTATGTGTCCACTTCCTAATCATTTAATTGTTCATATCCTGCAGGTAGCCGAAAAGTCCCATCCATCTGTGATTATTATTATTATTCGTATGCCGAAACGCTCAGTCAAATTCGGAAGGGGATGAAACTAGAGGAGATTGAGGCAGAGGAAGCGGCAATAAGGAAAACTAGGGCGGGAGATGTTCTGATTGAACTCGGCAGCTCTACCAAAGACAAAAAGACCTTTTGCGCTGTCCTGAAGTCGGTCCTCGGAGAAGGAGCCGTAGTCCACAATCTGGAACCGAGGGAGACACTGGAGATCCGAGATCTAGACTGCGTCACAGAGAAGGAGGATGTGAAAGCAGCACTGAGAAGAGATCTCGGAGATACAGGAGACTGCCGAGTTAGTGTTACCAGTGCTAATGCCAGGGGGCAGAAAGCAGCATTAATAGAGATTGGAGAGAAGGCTGCTTCCAGACTACTCAGCCAATCCAAGATAAGGATTGGCTGGTTGTACTGTCAAATCAGACCCAGGGCACAGGTCTCACGGTGTTTCAGGTGCCATGGGTATGGGCATCTGGCTCGTGGATGTAAGGGGCCTGACAGAAGCCGTCTCTGCCATAAGTGCGGGTTAGGAGAGCACAAGGCTAAGGAGTGTTCCGCCCCCCTCGGTGCATGCTCTGCCAAGAAAAAGGGGTGAACGCATCGCAGCTGGCTCACGCACCTGGAACAAGGGAGTGTCAGGTCTCCCGGACGGCCCATGAACATAATACAGGCCAACCTTAACAGGAGCCGGCTAGCTGTTGACTTGCTGCTGCAGCTAGCCAGAGACAGGGAGGCCGATTTGGTTCTGATCAGCGAGCAGTACCGGGACCGTGACGACTCCCAATGGTTCCGAGACTCGCTCGGGACTGCCGCGATATGGATTCCGTATCGCAGCAGAGCTCAAGTTCGGATCGGAGGCACGGCGCAGGCGAGGGGTTCGTTTGGATCTGCTGCGGTGAAGTTACGATTTTTAGCTGTTACCTCACTCCAAATGATTCGATAGCGGACTTTCGCCGGAAAGCTGACGCGCTGGAGGATGTTATCCTCGCCGCCGCTGATGAGTTGGTGGTAGCTGGGGACTTCAACTCCAGGGCGGTAGACTGGGGTACGGCGCATACCAACTCCAGAGGGAAATACATTCTGGACATGGCGGCACGTACTGGACTCGTGATTCTCAATACAGGGAACACGACGACGTTCCGCCGCCCAGGATATTTGGAAACCATTCCTGATATTTCCGTCGCCTCCGAAGAGCTGGTCACGCTCGTTCAGGACTGGAGAGTCCTCGAGGATTATACCGGTAGCGACCACCAATATATCTCATTTAGAGTCCTAGATGGTACACGAGAGCGCCCGGGGCCCCCACAGCAGGCGAAAAGATCTCCTCAGGAGAAGAATTCTCCTCAAAGATCTCCTCAGGGGTGGTAGCCCCTGAAAACTTCACCAACGGGGGGGACGCTGGCGCTGAAGCCGTAGTTGCTACGACCATGCGGCTAATCGCTTCTGCATGGGACGCTTCCATGCCCCACGGGGAGCCGAGGCACCTGAAGCGACCCGTGTACTGGTGGACACCGGAGATTGCGGGTTGCGCCGAGAGTGTCTTCGACTAAGACGGGTGGCGCAACGTGCGAGGAATCGCATAAACGCGAACGCCTGGTCAGCCGAGTGTAGGACGGCAAAGAAGCGGCTCCGTCGAGCCATCAGCGTGAGCAAGGCACGCTGCTGGAGAGAACTGACGGAGACCGTGGATGCAGACCCTTGGGGGCTGAGTTACAAGATAGTAACTCGGCGATTGGGGGACTCGCGGTCACCAGCTCCGCTAGACGAGGTTAAAGCGGAACACGTCGAGCAGAGGACCACAATCATTTTTCGCGACGTGTGGTCCTTCTCGTTACGTTGGACGTAAAAAACGCGTTCAACTCCGCACGGTGGAACGACATGATTCGGGCCCTGGAGCATTCGTTCCATGTGCCTCAATACCTTCTCAGAACGGTAGACGCGTACCTGAGGAACCGCGGTCTCATTTACGAGACTGCAGCAGGCTGGCGTAGGACTACGATCACGTCAGGGGCGGCGCAGGGGTCGATTCTCGGCCCCGACGTTTGGAACGCCGTCTACGATGGCTTGCTGAGGCTGGAGATGCCTGAAGAATCTGCCTTGGTTGGGTACGCTGACGACGGTGCGCTACTTGTCGCAGACCGCGACGTGGAGCGCGCCCAAGTGAGGCTCAGTCGAGCCATGCACAGAGTTGGCTGGACGACCATGGATTGTCTCTAGCCCTCACCAAAACGGAGATCGTAGTTCTCACGAAGAAGCGTATCGACACCCTTCTCTCCCTGCGGGTCGGGGTAGAGGTTGTCGAGACCAAGCCGGCCGCAAAATACCTCGTTATGATGATTGACCGGAAACTCAGCTTTGCTGAACAGCTTCGTACAGCCGCCGACAAAGCTGCGAGAGCCGTAACTGCTCTCAGCCGGCTTATGGCGAATATCGGCGGACCGAAGGCCAGCAGACGGCGATTGCTGATGTCCACGGTGCATTTCATCCTGTTATACGGGTCGGAAGTGTGGGCCCAGGCATTAAGAGTAGCGAAAAACCGGAAGCGGCTCGCGCAGGTGCAACGCACCGCAGCCTTGCGAGTCGCTTCCGCGTATCGGACGGTCTCCGTGCCTGCAGTACTTGTGGTCGCCGGCGTCATACCCATTGCTACTTTAGCAAGGGAGCGGCAGGTGATTTATAGGAGGCGACGGGCAGGCGAAGACCGGGTGACCATTGCCAACGAGGAACGCACTTGCACATTCCTCCCATGGCAAGAGACCTGGGACCACGAGACCAGAGGACGATGGACCGCAAGGCTTATCCCTCTGGTCAGACCGTGGACGGAGCGACGGCATGGAGAAGTGGAGTACTACATGACCCAATTTTTAACGGGTCACGGGTACTTCCGCGCTTACCTCCATGTCATAGGGAAAGCGACTGTCTGTATTGCCCGGTGTACGGGACGACGCTGAGCACACCTTTTTCAAATGTGCTCGGTGGGCGGCAGATCGACGGAGTCCCCATAACGTGGTTGCGATGATGCTCCGTGACCTGAGGAGCTGGGAAAGTGTAGCCCGATTCGTCGGCAACATTCTCAGTGCCAAAAAGGTTGACCTGGATAGTCCTGAAAATTAGTAGCACCCAATCAGGCTAGTATAGGAGGACTCGACCGGAAGTAATGTGTTAAACGGTTCCGGGTCGAGTCCTGGTAGAAAGGGTGTGGTTTTAGTCGGTAGTTTGCCGATAGTGATTGGATAATACCATCAGCGGGAGACACTCTATGCATAAATCCATTCCACCTCCCTCCTCAAAAAAAAAAAGAAAATTATTTCTTGTTTTAATCAAATTAACAATTTTAATATGTTGAGATTCCTTTAATTTATTTTTATGAATTTCAACATTAATTCTAATCAAATTAAGTACATAATAAAAAATCAGCTGTCCTAAAATTTGCACTAATTGAAGGTGTGTATTATATAGTTTAATATTTATGCAATTTCTTTTGTAATAACCCTGTTTTATCTTAAATGTTTATGCAGAATTTTTTTTGTTTTTTATATACTTTTATTAAATTGAATGTTTTTTATATATTATCATAGCATATTTAGGAATTACATTTAATTTTAGGCTTGTTCTATTAAAATTTATTAAATGTATTGTTTTATTATGAAGTTTACAATACAATAATATATATATATATATATATATATATATATATATATAAAACTGTATATGTGTAAACTTAAGTGTTTAAGTTCTGTTAACCAATCATATTGTACAGTTTGTTCATGATTTTCTATGCAGATGCTGTTTAATTGATGATAACAGAACTTCTTTTTTTTAATAAATGTGTGGGTGATCATCTCGGCATAATTAATTTGTTTAGGCCTTTACGTTTTCAATTTTTCAGTCTCTGGTCTGTATTTCATTAGACTAGGTTATAAAGGAAATAAAGAAATCATGTTCCAAATAGGCTCGATGTTGTGCATTACTGGTTAGATAGAATCTGAAAATCTAGAGTCGTCTCTCCTCAAAGATTTATTATAATGTTCCCTTCATGGTTTTTGTAGACTGTGAGTATAGTGTACAGGATTTCCATCAAAGAGTTCCAATGTCTTAAGTTCTTCCGGAATAGACTGTGACTATATCAGTACTGTAACTCTTCTGACTTGTCTCCTCGCTGATTAGTAGGACTGGTACTGAATAGACTCTTATCTGATCCTTTATAGAGAGTATTACCTAATCTCTGGCCAGAGAAGATATATCACAGTACGTGGTGCTCCCTGCATGCACGTTGATTAACTTTGGTCCTAACAAGAAAACTACATATAAAATTTGACTTTATAAAAGGAGTCAAATTTTATCTTATCTTCTTGCTGCTATAAAAATAAAAAAAAAACAGAATGGGCATAGAGCATTTGATGCTAGATCTGCTATAGTCACAAATCACTGTTGGAAACTGCTCTGCACCTGTGATGATTCTATTAAGACATAATTTTTTTTTTTTTTAATTGTAATTTTTTTGGAAGGAAGTAATTGTATTTGAAACATGTGAAACACTTTCTGAGCTATAATTTCAAATATTACATATGTAGATCTTAGCCAAGGTATTAAATACATATAATATTTAAAACATATATTTAACATGTTAAATTAACAGTCATTGTGTATTTATATTAATATAATATTGCTTTATTTAAATACACTTAAATACTCCTTTATATATTTTTGTTTTGATTGTTTATTCATTATGCAGTTTTATTTATATTGTTCCTGTAGTAATTTGATTAAGTATTTTTGAGTTAACACATATTTATTTAAATGCTTTCACGATTTAAGTTGGATTGATGTTGTTCTGTATTTTTTCTAATTTCAATAAAACTGACTTTTTTTATGAATTATATTTATTTTATATATAGTAGAGATCTGTTATCTGACTGAAACTCAATGATAAGAACATTGTATAATAAAAGCATATCAGGATGGTGACAAAAATTAAAAATAGTAGAAGCCAATAAGAATTGTTAGTAAGCAAGACCTTATTCAATTTATAAATTTAAACTGTTCACACAGTTAGATAAACCTTCATTTTTTTTTAGAAACCAGTAAGAATTGTTACTAAATGAGACCTTATTCAATGTTTAAATTTAAGCTGTTCACACAGTTAGATAAATCTTAAATTTTTTTACTTGTTTATAGGATTAAACATTTACGTTATGCAATTGATATATTTTAGAAAATGCAGAATAAAAGTAAGTTGTATAATCAAGGTGATCGTTTGATCATATGACATGTACAACTTTGATGAAAAACTAAATTACCTAGTCTTTATGAAATCATGTTGAAATTTGCTTACTAATTGCCAAGCCATATAAATATAACATTTACAATAGAATTTTGTTTTCATCCAGTAAAGCCAAATCAGGTAATTTAAATCCTTAAGGGATTTTACTTATGTAGTGAATTTTTTCCTTCATGCTCTTAGCCATATTTGCTTTTATACATTTATCATTATTCTCTTTGTATGTGTAATTGTTTTCTATCTTGGTCCTTTAGTTTGTATTTTAAACAAAACACAAGACATGAGCAAAGAGATAGTTCTGTAATGAATGGTTATCATTCCCTGTAAATGTAGATATATCCTTCAGAAGGAGGATTATCATTATATATTGAACACTGTATATAATGTCATAATTACAATTCAGATAGTCAGACCTCTGCTATATATCTGCATACTTCTATTACTTAACTGCATGTTATTATGCCTCGGATGTATTTTTTTATTTATCTTTGTATCAAAACGCTGTTATCTTTTTTTGTTTTATATATATTTTGGTTTTATTAAACTTACTGATTTTATTGAGCACAGTTTTGTTTTTATCTATTTAAATTATTATCATAATCATCATCAAACCTATTTAAATTCCTTTGATAATGTTTTATAAATGAACTTGTGTCAGAAAGAATACATAATTGCTGAGCTTCAAATCCCCATCATTTAAAGCTGTATATAAGTTAATATCTTCTTTTTTTTATATACAAACAATCTCAAAATATTGTAAGGGCTTTCTTAAAAATAAAATCATTCATTAATTTCTCTTACAGAAGCTGGCACATCTGCTGTACCTGAGGCCAGTCAGTTTGTTGATATTGTTTGGAGTATGGTGTAAAACATTGGTTAACCTAAGTAATGTAGAAGACAGTAATTTCAGGGGACTCATTTTTTCAGATAATCTATCAAATACCTTTATGGAAAAGGGCTAAAATGGTATTTTGAGATATATTTTGCCGAAAAATTCACGAACAAGCAGTGAAGTGTGAGCAGGTGCATTGGTGCATTGTCGTACTGCAATTGCCATGAATAGTTTCACCATAAATCTGGGTGTTTTCTTTGGATTGCTTCATGCAAACAGTTTAGAACTTCCAGGTAACACTCTTTATTGACCGTATGAGGTGGCAAGAACTCAAGATAAACTAAGCCGTTGAAATTGAAGAATACACTTCATCAGAGCCTTCACATTCAATTAAACTTGACAAGCTTTTTTCAGTCTCAGCTCTTCAGGAAGCTTCCCTTGGGTTGATTGGGCCTTAGTTTTGATATCATACTCATACAACCATGTTTCATTACCAGTTATGACCCATTTGAGCAGTTCTGGATCACTGTTCACTTCATTCAACAACTCCTGAGCAATGTTTATCTAGCACTGCTTTTGGCTGAAATTCAATAATTTTGGAACAGATTTTGCTACCACACATTTCATGTCTAAACATCTGAAAAAAGTGCTTGGCATGAGCCAAATGATAGTCCAATATCATCAGCAACCTCTCTGATAGTGATTTGGTGATTGTCCATAACCATTTTTTCAATGTCATTGGTTGTTGATGTGCTGGGACATCCAGGGTGCTCATTATCTTCATCATCTTCACAGCCTTCTTAGAAATGTGTGTACCACTTGTAAATGCTTGTTTTATTCATAAAAAAATTGCCAAAAGCAACATTTAACATTTCCAATGCGTTGCTGCACTTTATTCTATTCTTAAGCAAAATTTAATGGAAATTCTTTGTTCAATTTTTTTCACAAGTTGAAAATCATTGATCATATAAAAACACGTGTAACCTTTTCAAAAGCCAACAATAAACTAAGCATCTAATATGGCTACCAATGTAAATATATGTTAGGGACAAGTTTACCAACACAAACAAAAATTGGACCTACACAACACGGAAAATTTAAAAATTCTGTGTATCTTTTTTATCAAACCTTATACTCTAACCTGTCTCATCAATAGTCTTCCAACCAATTTCTATAGACATGTTCCTAAAATTGATAAATTATATATATAGTGCCAAACTAGAATATTATTTTAATGAAATATAACTCAGTATTATTATTTTATACTATATATTTTTATGTTACTTATGTTAACTAATATAACATCATATAAGTTCAGCAATAAGAAAATATTTTTGTATATGCATTTTTCTTATTATGTTAGGAAGTGATGTATGATTTAACCATTGTAATAGTAATAATAATGTGTAGTGGTTAGTCTGTTAGTGTAAATTAATTTGTGATTTCCTTGCTAAATATTACTTTGAAACTATTGCTGGATTCTTACACCAGCGCATTAAAATTAAAAACAATCTACCTCATGATAGCATTATTTTAAGTGAAATGATTTTCAGAGTGTGATAATGTTCTGCTAGGCTAAATTTTGTTTACATCAAAGGTTCTTTAGTAAAGAAGCAATCATTATTTAGGTAGTGGTAGCTTTGAGACTTGTCAGTTGGGATATGTTTTGTCATGAGCCAGTTGCTGAGTGAATATATACAGCTCAGATTGAGTTTATAATATAATTCCTATAATCAGTAAAACAAAAGTAATTATAAATATTGTTTATAAACTTTTATTTTACATCACTTAACGCATACATATTATATTATTTTTATTGCAAAGGTAACAACAATTTATCATAAAATTTGTATGATTGTTTTCTAAAAACCAGTAAACAATGTTTTGTGTTTACCGTGCAATACTTTAAATAGGCTTTGAGTTGATGTTCATAATACCTGCAAATAGAATTTTTTCTTTTATAATTTTACTATTTAGTACTTCTTATGATTTTCAAGCCAATAATAGTGCCACTTAATGTTGCAGTTTAATTATAATGTGAAACATGTAAAGAAATTTAACCATGATTTCTTCAACCATACCATGTAAAATCATCAATTACACAAAAAACACTATAACTTTCATTTAAGAAAAAAATCAAAACATAAAAAACAAAAAATTGGAACAATACAAAATTTTATATTAAAAATCATCAGATTGATGTACTTATTACCTTTCTGTAAAGATTTATAGAGTTTATACTATATAAAAAAACTAAGAATAACAACACATTTATGTTATTCTTAGTGAAGAGAAAAAAATTAAATAAAAATATGCGTAACAAGTACACCAACAATTGTAAAACTATATTAACTATAATAATAATGTCAATTATAATATGAACTTAATAAGTTTAATAGAAAATTAATTATGTAGCCAGCAGTCCACTATTTATTTTTAAATATTTAATAACAAACGCGTGTTAAACAGTAGTTTTGAAAAATTCTCAGATTATTATCGTAAGTGCCAGTTGTTGGATTCAGTTTTATGATTTGTTTAGTATTCTCTTAAAATATGAATTGACATGGTGAACTGCCCAGATCTGCACTCATTAAACAACAGAAACAGTTCTAATTTATGTAAAGTTTTCCACAATGTAATTTAAGAGAGCATACTACCAATATCAGTAGACATTTAAGAATTTTAAATAACAAGTTGTGCCTGATTTTTAATCACAGTACATTAAATATATCAGCAAATCTATGAAAAAAACACCCGGCGAGGGATTAAAAATTTTTGTTGAATACAAACATCATAAAAAATTGTTTTGTAAAACTTCTACACTATGAATATGAATTGAATATGGATACCACAATATTACTGAACAATTGAGTATGAATTAGCTGCTGTTAATTCATACACAGTTCATATTTGCAAGCTTTTAGTATATCCTCGTAGGTTTTTAAAATGAAATTTTTTATTTAGTTATGAAAGACCAGATCTTAATTAAAAAGATTTCTGAAGCAAATTAGGAAATTTCTTTTGATTTATTTTTATCATTAACCTAATCAATAGTTTCTGAAAAAAGGTTGATAAAAATTAAACAAGAATAAGCTTTTTAATTATCTTCCATTGATAAGCTCCACACGATTTTAATTTGATCCTCTTCACTTACTTAATTGTAAATTCAATTTTTTTTATTCAAATTCATTTTCCTTCTTAGTGTTCTCTAGGTTTTTGCTGGTGTCCTCTGGATCTATACCATCTGATGCTTTTTAGAGTAGCTGAGTTCGTGGTATTTATCTAGTTCGGTAGAGAGGCTCTGCCCAACTAAGGCTGAGCTTGCTTGTCAGATAAAGCTGGGCCTCTTAGTACTTAGATTATCATTCGCATTAAATTTTTATTTACTTTTGTTTCAAATTGTTCCTTCTTTAATTTTAATGTACACTACATGAGTAACCTTTCCCTTAGTGTTTAGTGGTAGTGTAAGACAGTAAACATCATCTTCTTATATTTTGTTGGGTCCATAGCCGTCATTCTATGGGCATTTCATAAGCTTTCAAAACCTAGTTTAATGTCACTGCCATTCTATTGGTTAGACATGTTGTTGTGCTATAGTATTTAAAAGATTGAGGAAGATAATATAATTAGTAACTATTCCACTTCTGACTTTTCTTTTTATTTGTGCTGTATGATCTTGCTCTAGAGCACTGCTGTGCCATTTTCTTTGAAGACTTTATATCATGTCAGATCACCTGCAATTATTTAGGCTGTGGAACATAATAGAGATAGGTTATATAATTTTTAATTTATAGAATTTAAATATTCTATAAGAATGTTAGAGTACAGGTAGACTTGAGGCAACACAACATTGAGCCTGTATAAATTCAGTGTGTATTCTCATCTGATATGATATTACGTAAGATTGAGATAAATGTTGATCTTAAACATTGATTAAGTTTCTGAGGTAGATTCTCTTGGAATGAATGGGGAGATGAGATGAGTTCCCTGGAAAGAAATTTTATTTTAATTAGTATATTTTTAACTTCTACATCTTAAGTATCTCTTTTTTCTCACCATTAGAAAAATGCTGTAGGTTTAAAAGCAGTATGTCTTCTGGTATAGATCTTTTTAATTTTTACCATTTTGTTAAAGAAGTGGTCTATATGAATTCAAATAAATTATTAAAAATATTTTGGTAATTTATGATAAATATTCTAATAGAGATTATAACCATTATAGGTCTTGAAACCTTTTACACCAGCCCCTCCTTTTAAAATCATTTTCAGTTCAACTGTTTAAACATTAAGTACAATCACATCTTCCTTTGTGAGAACATTCAATTTAAAATTTTTTCATTGAAGAATTATGTTAAATGATTAATCATTAATCAATTTTTGTTTAAGCTAACTTTCCTTATATTTAACTTATGTCTCTGATTTTAATCAGTTTGTTATTTTATTATCTTTTAAAATATGTAAAAAGCTTGGAATAATCTTAATTATTTTTCACAACTATCTAGAATTGAATACTTTTCATCAGTGTGATATAGGTAATGATAATGGTACTTTTTTTGTAATATTGAATTGTATATTGTTTATCAAAGTGTATTGTCACTGCCATTGTGTACTATATTTAATGTATGAAGTTCTAACTCAGATAAATTAACTTAAACCCAAAGTTAGATTATCCTAAAGAAAACTCAATATAAAGTGATACAAAAACTGTAGCACTGAATTGTTTGTGGTGTTTAATGTTTAATATAAATAAAAAATGTTTATAAAACATAAATAATATTATAATATATGTTTATAAAAATATTAAAATAATACTTTACAAGTACTGTTTTAAAAGATGAAAAACTTGTTTATGAAATTTCATTGCAGCCTAAGTTGTAGAATCCTCAATTACTTTCTCTTTTGTCATTTCATGACATGAAAATTTCATCTTCCACTACATAAATAAAATATATTGCTTTTATTTTTAGTGAATCTTTTATTGAAAAAATTTGATTTGAACATATTTAATATATAATATTCTTAAATGAATCATAGTTTTTTTTAATTTCATCAATAATGAAAATTTATTGTTACTAGTAGTAAATAAATATTGGTCACTTTTTATGCTTGTAGGTACCTATGAAAAGAACATTTAAATGTAAATCAGAGACAGATTCATGTGTAATGAAATCAAGTCCTGTACGACATGTACTTTCAACAAATTCCAGTCCCATCCTAAATGGTAAAGATCGTTTGGATTGTGATTCATCATCTGTCAGTATCGTACAAGAGACTTCATCTGACAATATATCTGAATTAAGTTTCGACATAGATAATACAACATTTGCCAGACTAGATCAACTGCAACAAGAAATAGATCAAATTAAAAGCAGTTGTCTTTCTATGGATGAGGAATTTGTTACCATCAAAGGAAGCCGGAATCTTCCTGGTTTGTCAAGTCTTATGGAAGCTTGTGAATTGAATGAAGAACCACAAACTGAGCAAATTGAGAATGCAAAAAGATGTTTTAAAGGTAAGGTTTTTGATCTTTTACTTCTTATCCATTACCCTTGGTCAAACAATGATTATGATCATTATCATTTAAAAATGAAGTCCTTTATTATCCACTTAAATTGGAGTATTTAATATAATAACTAACCCTTTATACTGACATTCCATACATTGTACAGGTGGGCAGGAAGTCCCTTTATGCTAGTTATGAAATTATTAGGATAGATGCAGCTTACCTTCTATGGATCTAAAATATCTGTGTGGGTTCCACCAAGTTCAAAGTTCACAGGTATATGCAGATGTAGGGAAACATTATTGATATGGGAGAAGTAGGGTTTTGTAACAGGAAATGTTATTGATGTACCATGCAGTGGGAGATCAAGCACTCAAGCTGAGACGTGTGCTGCTGAGGAGGAACTGATTCAACCAACATTGATGAAATCAACGCACAAACATTCTGCAGAGTTAGTCATTCTAAGATCGACAATGCAGGTCTATCTACAGAAGGACTTGAAAATTAAATGTTTTCATCCAGCCACAGTTAATGAGTTGAGTGAAAATGACCTTGATTGACGTGTTAATGCGTGTCAGTTGTTGCTTGAATGCTTTTCGAGAGCAAACAATAAAAAGAATGTTCTCAGACAAGTGTGCGATTTATTGAAGTTCTCGTGATTGAAATGTTTTTTTTTTTTTTTTATGGGTGAAAGACAATCCTCACTTTTTTGAGGAAATTGAACACTGTTCACCTCATGTTATGATTTGGGCTGGAATGAAAGGTGAACATCTCCTTGGTCCTTACTTTTTCAGTGCTGCAGTTAATCAACACAGTTATTTGAGAATGATCGATGAGTGGTTGCTTCCAGAATTAATGGCAAAAGGGATCGCTGACATCATTACGTTTCAGCAAAACAGTGCTCCAGCACAGTTTGCTTTTAATGCCTGCAGACACCCCAATGAAATTTTTCTGAATCACTGGATCGGACATGGGTCAGAAGAGTTACCAGCTACATTGCCTTGGCCAGCAAGAAGCCCTGACCTCACCGCACCTGATAGTACAATCTGGCATTTTGTAAAAGAAGAGATCTCGAAAATGCAGATATGTTAACAACAAGCAACTCCAAGATGCTGTTCGGTCAGAATTTGAAATTAACCCTTGATATGCTGTTGCAGATGAACAACTGGACATTGAGGCACATACAGCTGTGCTTTGAACGTAGTGGAACCTACACAGACGTTTTAGATCTAGAACACAAGCTGCACCTATCCTAATTTCATAACTAATGTAACGGGACTTCCCGCCAACTGTACACTTTGCAGTATATTTTAAACATTCTAATTGATTGGTCTGTTTGTCTACCATAGTGAAAAATGGTAGCTAGAAGTCAAAAATGTTGTTTTATTTTTTTTCTTGATAAATTATTGCTCAATAAAATCCAGGTTGTAAAAGAAGTTACTCTTTCCCATTGGAAAATATTTTCTTAATGACAGTTTGTGTCATAAGTCTTACAAAATCTCAGTAAGGTATCCTATGAATATATATGATATCAGTTGCTGATAAGTTGTTTGATAACAAACTGCATCCCTTTTAATCTGATGATTGCTCAACTACAATAACTCTGATTTTTTGAATTGATTTTTTAAATTTTATTTTGATTAAATTTAGCTTACAATTAGCACCCATCCTTTAGAGAATAAAATATTTGTTAAAAAATAAAATGTTTTGTATTTACATTAAGATTAGTCAGTTTTTTAATGGCAGAATGTAAAAACAATCATTTTTCTTATAAATTTCACAAGCTTTAGCATTCTTATCTTAAATACTACAAGTTTGAAGTGTGATCACCAAAAGAGTAAAGAAGAAACTTACTTTTGTGCTCTCTGAATTTATTTTGTCATAAATGTAAATGAATAAAAAATGTATATATGTATTTTTTATAGCTTAAAATAAGTTATGAAGGACTTCTGGCCAGGTCAGTTTTTCGGGTAACTTATCTGCCAGTAGTATACAAAAATTGATCTGTTTCTTCACTTTGAAAAAAAGTGGCCACCAAATTAGAAGAATTTTTAAAGATTGATTTTTGGGGCTAAAAAACCATATGTGGGACAATTGGTAGAAGTAAGAAATTCATGCAACAGTAATCTTTATGTACTTTAAAACCATATTAGTAAATAAGAATTTTTTTTAAATTTAAACAAATTAGTCTGACTCTAAAAAGTGAGTTGTATAACAAATCTCATCAAAATATGGGCATGCAAATAAAATTTTTGAAAGTTTGTTGATTTAATATAAAGATGAAATGATCAAATCTCGAAAGTAGAATAATGTGAAGTAAGAATAAATGCATTCCAGAACATTATCCAAAATAAATATTTAGAGCATAAAGTTTTATAATAAAAACAGAACCTAGGTAAAATGAAAATGTTTTCCTGTCGCTATGTTATTACCATCGTAGACTTTCACTATATTCTTTTGTGTGATAATATTTTCGAGTGCTTTGTTTAAACCTTTTATTCAGTTTTCCAAATGGTATACTTCTTGATATACCAATAGTTAAATTTTAGTTCTACATTACACTGATTTGTTTAATAATTATTAACTACTATGAGGGTGATTCAAATACTGAAATTCGTTTAAGTAACTTTATTGATATTAGATAAAATTATAAATAAATTACCTTATGTTTCTATATAGTTTCCTTCAACAGAAATACATTTTCTCTGCCACATAGGTAACTTCTTGATCCCCTCTTTAAAAAAAACAAGATGGCTGCCACAGCAAATAATTGCACACATAATGCTTGACTGCAGCATTGTCTTTAAATCTTTCCCTTCCTAAAGCTTCTTTTAACAAACCAAACATACGGAAATCACATGGTAATAAGTCTGGTAGGTATTGATGAGGTGCCCAATGAATTTTAGCGAGTTTATCGGGAGTTTGAGCTGCTGTATGTAGCTGTGCATTGTTGTAGAAAGGAGGATGTTATGAATTGGTTGCTGACATCATTTGTTGTGATAAGCAGCCCTGATGTCATCCAACAACAACTATTATTATGCTGCATTTACTTTTCTTCATGCAGGAAATCAGTTAGAAGTACACTTTTTGAGTCCCAGAATGACAGTTGCCAGAACTTTTCCAGCTGACAATTGTTTCTTGTCCTTGATTGGTGCCCCCTCAAAACTTTTCCACCACTTCATACTTGTTTTCTTTCCTTCTGAGGTATAGTGGTGGGTGGAGGAACCATGTTTCATCACAGATCACAGTACAGTTCAAAAATGCCTCTCCTTCCTCAAAGCAATTCAGAAGCCACTGACAAATGACTTTCCAGACATTTCTCTGTGCCTCAGTAAGAAGACGTGGAACCACCTCACCGACACTTAGCTATATCAAAACGTGTCTGACAACATTGTATGCACACTCCCAACAATTGTGCCTCCTCTGATGCAATTTCATCAATAGTTATTCAGGGGTCACCTTCCACAAGGTCATGAACAGCCTGAATTTTGTCATTATTGATGGTGGTCTATGGATAATGTTCATGAGTTTCATTCTCCACTGCATCACAGCCAATTAAAATTTTTTTGGCCCAATCAAACACTTGAGTTTTTGACAGAGTAGCATATCCAAATTGTGGCCTGGAGTCACATCAAAATTTTAGAGGATTTGACACCTTCATTGGCAACAAATTTGATTATAATTCGTTGTGCAATGGACGATAGTACTTCCTGCTCTGACATTCTGCTACTGACGTAGGAACGTGACCTAGTGGCGTGGCTGGCCAGTTGCTCCTCTTCATTTATCCAACTAACTACCTGCAGCCCGCACCACATTCACTGTTCTTCCTTAGTCCATGCGGCAAAATTCTGGTCTAAATTTGAATGATCCTCGTACCTCTATTATTTGAGCTGGTTGTTCACTAACTTTTTTTTACTATTTAATTTTAAATAATTTTATCCAAACACTATATTCTTTAAATTAATTCAGATTAAATTAAACAATACAAATATTTTAAATTATGTTGTTACCTGTATTTTTATAAACATCAACCTCACAGATATGTTTGGCTTTTTAAAAAACTTCTTTAGTGAAAAACTCAGGTAGTCCTCTCTTAATAAGTAATTTAGTTAAAGAACACTGACCTACGCTACACTCTAGAAATTTTTTTAACTAATATAAATTTTTAATAAGTAATTACAACTATCAAATAAAGCAAAATGTTTAAATTATAATCTCCATGCTCCTGTTGAGAGTTTGTTGTATTAGGTAGTATTCTGTTAACAGTGATTATCATTTTGTCATAACAGCTTATAATAAAATAGGAGAAAGAAACATACATGTGTACATAGGACATAGGACATGTGTACATGTGTACATAGGAGAAAGATACATGTGATGTGAACATTTTTGTCATGTTAGTCATAATCAGATTACTTCAGAATTCTTGTAAAACTGGGAAAGTGTTTTTTTTTTTTTTTTTGTTTAATTTATGATTCTTTACACTGTAGATGCATTTTTAAAAAACAAAATATGTCTGTTAAATAATGTAAAAATTTTTTATACAAATTATGAAAATGATCTTTACTGTTTAATGTAATGATATTAATTAAGTTCTGTTTTTATAATTGTATTTTTAATAAATATTTTAAGATTATATGTAATAAAAATACAATATTTACATCAAAAAAAAAGAAACTACATATGGTTGTGGCTAGGCAAACCAAATCCAGTCCTTATAACCATTACAGCTTTTTCTATCTTCCACTAATTCCTTCTGTACTCCCATCATCCTGATATCCTTTTGTACCTCTTTTCTCATTTAAGCTTTATGTCTACCACACAGACTGATCTTCTATATTATTTCATTCCAAACTTCCTTCTGTCTGCTTCCATCTTTTCTTGTGATGTGTTCCACGCAGTGTAATTGTACTAGTATAATCTTAATTTCAGTAAAGATATTCATATCTTTGTGTCCATACCTCAAATCTTTGTTCTTTCTTACCTTCCATGGCTTCTTTAACTAGTCTGCATATTTTTTTGAAATCTTTTGTCTTTAACTACTACTGCTCTTTTTTTTATTTTCTTTAAAAAATAAATTACTGTATCTATCGGCTATCAGAAAAGAAGTTCCCTTCCTCACCAAAGGATCGCAATCATTTTCTTGAAGTATATTAAATGTTTTGTATTCAGATCATTTTATTGTTTCTTTCTCCTATTTTATTATAAGCTGTTATGACAAAATGATAATCACTGTTAACAGAATACTACCTAATACAACAAACTCTCAACAGGAGCATGGAGATTATAATTTAAACATTTTGCTTTATTTGATAGTTGTAATTACTTATTAAAAATTTATATTAGTTAAAAAAATTTCTAGAGTGTAGCGTAGGTCAGTGTTCTTTAACTAAATTACTTATTAAGAGAGGACTACCTGAGAATCTTAAAGGGACTATCCATTCATATTTTACAGATTTACCTTCTTGACCTTATTAAAAAAAATTGTCATTTACTGTACCAGAAATAGCATTTATTGCAAGTTGAGGAGATCATCTCTGTACAAGGACAATTAAATTTTAAAACCTTAGGTTAATCTGTAGTAGTTCGGTATTTCTGATGACCAGAAATCTCTGAAAATGTTACCTGATGGGAATAAGTAACACTACTGGTGTAGGTAGATCTCATTATATGTTGTTGTCAAATTTATATGTACACCTATATTATATTATATCACGTAAATACATTACTATAGTAGTATATTTATTATTTTAAATACATTTTTATATATGTGTCATTTTATTTGTTTTCTTAAACGAAAAGAAAAACTTTAATAAGGTAATAAATTGAGTTAGATACTAATGTAGTAAATTTGTTGAGTAGGTAATTGAGATTATAACATAATATTAAAGCATCAGACTAGAAACCTTTTTGACTGTTATTCATTTTCATTAGGCAATATTGAATACATTCCAAGTTAAATCACACCATATGGTTTCCTAAAAATATTCTATAATTTTATTTTACATTTTGATAAATTTCTGCGCACAGGAAATATTTTGATTTTGTCCAACTTCGTGTAACTATTACTGTTAGTATCGATGTCACTTGTTTTAGGATTGTACAGTTTAACAACAATCAACCAAAGTATTTCTCTGGAACTAGCAAACTATCAAACAACACCTACTGAAGAGTCAAAGGATTGCAACAAAATAGCACAATCTGCCGAAGAAGAAAACTTACCAAGCCTAGAGTGGGATGAACTGGAAGACACCTCAGACAGGTGAAATCTTTTATTTCACTAGGAATTCTTAAACTAGTTAAAAGAAATTTTCTCTGATTTTATTAATTCTATAAGTAAGTGTACAAAAAAAATTATTTAGGATTTATGTAATGCAATTGAAATTTAATTCCAGAGGATCATTCTGAAAATAAGATTTTGTAGTAGTCCTTGGGAAATAAATTTTTAATTTTAAAGGGACTTACCTTATTAGTAAAAAATTCATTCTTTATGTAGAAATCCAGATTATGGTTGAACAGGTTGCCGACCTGTTGTAGCACAAGTCTATGTAGACATGTCAACTTGTATCATATAGACTTGTGTGACAATAAGTCCAGTTTTTCTAGTGGAGTAATTGGTTAAGATTGTGATTCATTTAATAACTTTGATGCAGAATGAATAACCAACTGCATTAAAATATTAGCACTAGTTAAATTTGTGGCTAAGGATTACAGTATACGATGAACTAATGACAAATAATGTAGTAAAGCGCTAAGTAAATGCATTGCTATAAATTATATATTAATGGTAACTATATTATCAATCCATATAAAAAATGTATGACTGAGATGACTTCCCTACAATGATTTTTGCATTTAATTTATGGAGAGAAGATTAAACACTGGATTCTAACAAGTATTAATTAATCGTGATTTAAAAAAGCAGATATCCTATTAAGAGACCTTTCAGGTACAGAAAATTAATTCATTTTTTATTGGCTTATATAGCTTTAGAATTTTTTAATCGCTTCTTAAATTTTACCAATTAATGTTTATCTTTCGTAACGATATTTATACCATTTATACTTCACACACTCAGAAATAATTTTAATTTTAATTGTTTAATTCTGTCGCTACTAGCTGATATCCAGTTACAGTAAATTTTATTTTTTTTTATGATGATACTATGATTGATACTTGGGAATAGAATCTTGAATTCTTTATTTAGAGACTGACATTCTGGTCACTTTGCTAGTGAATAACCATTTACGATAATATAAACCTATACCTTATATCATTAGCACAAATTAACATTTTATCACAAGTCATTTATTTAATTTTTATGCATTCTATTTTGTTTTTTTTTTCATTGATTTTTTTAACATCAACATATTAACTACATCTTTATCCTCAAATATCAGTTGTTTATATTATGATGTTTATAAAAATGCACTAATTCTAATAATGGTTCAGTTTCCATCCAAATTATGCTAAGATTTTCAGTTAACAGTAGCGCTGTCCTTGAATAAATTTAACTCAGTGTACAGTATTTAATCAGTGCAGTGTAAATTATCAGCTGATTCTATATATGTATTGTGTTTCTTGAATGTTCAAAAATTTTTTATTTTATTAATGAAAGGGGGACTAGTTAAAACACTTATTCATATTGTTTTCATTTTGAGAAATATCCATTACACAAGCCTGAAAAATTTGGGTTGTGGAATGTTTTTTAACTTTTAATAATTGTTTCCTATGTACTTTTTAGCGCTGAATTTGAAAATAACCTTTGTTTTTTCCATCACATCATGATTTATTGCAAATTTCAAAATTTGTAAAAAGTTTAAAAAAAATGTTAAAATGTGATACTATAAAATAGACATAAAACGTTTTTTTTAATAATAAATTTATATATATATATATATATTCACTTTTTTTACTTATACTTTTCATTCTTATAGCTAAACAGTTGAGTGGTCTGAAGAGGAAGGCAGGGGGGTTTGGGTTGAAGATGACGAAACAGTGGCAGAGCTTGGCTGACAGGTTGTAACAAGATGTAACATGTTTATTGACAGCTATCTACATCACTCATGGACCGTGCAACTAATATCAGTGCTGTTTCAACCATCAGCATGCATAAATCAAGTTTTTTTCCATCGTCAGTGATCAAACACATTTTTGTCAGTGGAAAATATATTTTCAGTCCGTAAAGCAAACTTTCCATTTTCAAAATGGCTTCAAGAGGATGCAAAAATTCTGCAGATTCTTTTTGTTATATTTGTGGTGAGTTAATGATGGAAAGGCAAAATAAGAAATATAACAAGTTTTGTTTAATAAGTGTACTTCATGTATCTTAGAGTGAAAATAGGAGATTAAGACAAAACTTGGGCACCCAAAAACGTTTGCTACACATATGTAGAAGGACTTAAACGGTAGTCAAAGGTGAGCAAAAAGCACTCAAATTTGGAGTTCCAATAGTGTGGCAAGAGCCACATATCACACTAATGATTCTTGTTCAACTGGTGTTCTCAGTTTCAATTTGAAGAATAAAAAAAGAATATTCTATCCAAATATGCCATCCAACCCACCAGGTTGGTCTAGTGGTGAACACATCTTCCCAAATCAGCTGATTTGGAAGTTGAGAGTTCCAGCGTTCAAGTCCTAGTAAAAGGCAGTTACTTTTATATGGATTTGAATACAGTATCGTTCTTTGGTGGTTAGGTTTCAATTAACCACACATCTCAGGAATGGTCGAATTGAGACTGTACAAAACTACACTTCATTTACACTCATACATATAATCCTCATTCATCCTCTGAAGTAATACCTGAACAGTAATTCCCGGAGGCTAAACAGGAAAAATCCACTTTATGTCCGATTCCTCGTGGTCCAGACATACCAATGCCAATTCCACCAGAAAATTTACCTGAAATAGACAGTCCACAAGTGATTTAAGTGCAGATAACATCGAAGAGTTTGAACCTGCAGATAGCTGTGCACCAAAGCTTTATTCACAGTCTGAACTAAATGATTTGGTTCGAGACTTACATCTGACCAAAGGAAATTCAGAATTGCTTGGTTTGATGCTTAAGGAGAAGAACCTGCTAGCAGCTGGCACCTCATTTTCCTAATTCAGTTACAGAGAAAAGGATTTTCTTCCATATTTTTTGGAAGAAGGAGAATTAGTCTTCTGCACTGATGTACGGGTACTTTTGACTCGATTTAACATTCCATACAAAAGTACCAATTGGAAACTGTTCATAGATTCGTCCAAAAGAATCCTCAGCATTGTCCTTCTTCACAGTAGGAATATGTATCCATCAATACCCATCAGACATTCTGACCATTTAAAAGAGGGTTATAATAATTTGTAAATCTTTCTTGATAAAATTAAATACAACAATGATGATTGGATTACATGCAGCGATCTCAAAATAATATTGATGCTCCTAGGACAGCAAGGAGGATACACAAAATTTCCTTGTTTTTTGTGTGAATGGAATAGCAGAGACGGAGTAAATCATTGGATAAGGAAAGATTAGCCAAAAAGATCTTCAGTAGAACCTGGTACCAAAAATGTGCTTCGAAAAGCTCTCATAGATCCAAATAAAGTTCTCCTTCCACCTCTGCATATCAAGTTAGGCTTGATGAAGCAATTTGTCAAAGCCTTACCAAAAGAAGGTAAATGTTTTTAATACATTTGTGACAGATTTCCAGTCTTACCGATTGCCAAACTAAAAAAGGGTGTTTACTGGTCCTGACATTAGAAGACTTCTCAAAGATGATATTTTGAAAAACAAATTGAAGTTGCAGAAAAATAAGCCTAGGGAATGTTTAAAGAAGTAGTAACCAAGTTTCTGAGCAATAAGAAGGATCTGAATTTCAAATCAATCATTGAGAACATGCTGCAAAAGTACAAAAATTTAGGCTGTTCTGTGAACTTGAAAGTTCTCTTCCTAAATTCACATGTGGACTAGTTTCCTGGAAAAAATCTAGTTGCCATTAGCAAAGAGATGGGTGAGAAATTTCAACAGGACATGAAAGAAACCAAAGGAGATATCAAAGAGAATGGATTACTATGATGATGGCAGACTATTGCTGGATGTTACACCAAGATGAACCCTATAGAGAACATAGGAAAAGCAGGAAGCAGAGTATGAGCTGTCCAAAGAAACTTCAACACATGGAATAAAATTGTAAGTATTTTACATACTTTGTCATTAAGAGTTGGTGAAGAGGAGTGGTTTCCAAAGGCATGATGTACCTCATAAAAATTAATTAAATATAAAAAATAAATTAATTTAAAAATGCACTATAATAGAAATTAGGCTTATTTTGTGGCAATTTTCATTAGAAATTAAGGGGTCAGTGACCCCCCCCCCACCATCTTCTTCAGACTACTCAACTATAAGAATGCCTAACAGCTAGGATAGCTATAAGAATGCGTAGTATAAGCAAAAAACTGAATATATTAATTTATTATTAAAAAAATCTTTTTATATCAGTTTTATTGTACATATTTTTGCAATTTTTCAACTTCTTACAAATTTTGAAATTTGTGATTTGCAAAAAATCCTGACATGATGGAAAAAATGAGGTTATTTGGATTCAACACTAAAAAATACATAAGAATCAATTATCAAAAACTAAAATACACAACCGTTGCAGGCTTATTTAATTTTTCATGAGTTCCCCAATTTAAGTATATTTGCCTAGTGTACTATTCAGAATTTTATTTAAAAATGATAACCAAGTGTTTTTTCACTATCTAATCATCATCATGCCTTCTAATCTGATTATAAGAGTGGTTACAGATACTTAACAGAAAATTACGTTAAGCTCTAAAAATCTTATCAAGAATTTGTCTCAACAGACTGATGTTGGAAGTACATTTTATTATTTTCAACTTCACTCCTATGTACTATGTGCCTGGTTTTCATATACAGTTTTTCTGTAATCAAAAAGCATTTGCAGGAGCACAGTAAGTAAAGCAAACTTCTGCCATATTTCCCAGGTTTGTCTTTATGTGGATTTTTTCTAAGAAGAAATATTAAGAAAAAGGCAAAAAGAATCTCTCCTAGATGATTTATAATGTAGTAAAATAATCAATTGATATTAATATTTTATATAAACTGAGATTGAATTTAAATTCATGTTAAAGACAAAAATGAACCGGGAAACCATATTTAACAAGTAAATTTGTTCTTGATTAGTTAATGGGAGTCAGTTTTCACACACACACACACACACATATATATATATATATATATATATATATATATATATATATATATATATAATATATACACACATACATATATATATATATTTAATCTTATTGTATGTTGTAATATTTCTCTCTTGTTTTACTCTTTTACCCTGAACACTTCTACAACTAGATAATTATTTGTATGCCTTACATGGCCTACTACCATTGTTCTTTTTATTTGATTCTTGAGATTTTTCTCTTTTCCAAATTTTCTTAAAACCTCTTCTCAAACTATTTATCTTTTCATCTAATTTCCAGCATTCTTCTTTACCATCAATTCATTGATTTTTCTGGCTTTTCTTACTGTCCTTGTTTCACATCTGTGAGATGCTACACTCCATTTTTAACAATTTCTTTCTAGCTCTTAAATTTATATTTGCTATATTTATAAATATATACAAAAGATGGAACTTGCTTCAAATAGTTTATTTTAAAAAAAGATAAAAATATTAATATTCCTTCAATATTTACCTTTGCACTATTTAGGATCAGTTTCATGTTTCTGAAATAAATTTTCACAAAGTAACTGCTTTGCCAGATAGGAAAGCCAGATAAGAAAGCCTTTTGAAATTTGATGTTAAAGAAAGAGAATATAGAATATTACAAGGCATGGTAACCACCACATTGCCATCAGTTCATTGTTGTTTACCTTTGTGAGACAGTGTGTTGGGGAAAATGAGTGCAGTGATAACAAATCCTGCCAGTTGTGAAGTTTGGTCATTGATTAGATTTCTAAACCTAAGAGAACATAATTCTGCTGAAATTCACCATCAGTTGTGTGAAACATATGGGCCTACCACAGTACATGAAGGGAAAAATGAGGCAATGCTATTGTGAGTTTAAGGAAGGCCATTCAAATGTTCACAACAAACAGAGAAGTGTCTGGACTGACGATCTTGTTGAATATATGAATGCAAAAGTGATAGAACATTGTCACTTTACGATTAGTAAAATTTCCAGAAGTTTCAAAGACAAAATTGTTGAGAATTGTGACTGTCACTCTAAGCTGTCAAACTATGAGTACAGTGGATACCGAAAATGTTAACAAGTGCTCACAAATATCTCAGAATGACATCTGCACGTGCTTTTCTCGATTGCTTTAACCATAAGGGAGATGCATTTTTTCCAATGTTGTCACTGTAATAAAACGTGAATTTCATTCATCAGATGAAACAACAATCTATGCAGTGGCGTCATTCTGGTTCACCTAACCAAAAAAATTCAAACAAGTGCAGTCTCAAAGGAAAATCATGGCCAATGTATTCTGGGACTAAAAGGGTGCGCTATTGATTGATTTTTGGAAACTGTAACGTACATCACATTACAAGTATATTGTGAAACACTTTATAAACTGCATCGTGTCATTAAAAACTGACAATGGGGAATGCCGAGATCAGGAATTGTTCTTCACAATAACACACATCTGCATACACAACAGAAACAATTCAAAAATTTCAATGGGAGATTTTTTTATCATTCCCCTTACAGTCCTAATATTGTACCCAGTGACTACCATCTCTTCCTACACTTCAAAAACCGGCTTGTTTCTCAACGATTCAAGGAAAGTGAAGAGTTGAAAAAAATCAGTGAAAAAGTGGATACAACCCCAGGCAGCGGAATTTTATGCAATGGGTTTGAAGGAGCTTGTTTCACAAGATCAAAAGTGGAATGAAATGGTGATTATGTAAAAAAATAAAGTAAATATGTACATATTTTAAACCATTTATAAATTTTTCATTTTTTCAACTGTTCTCATTTTGTTACAGATTGGCCCGTACTTTTGAACTGTGCCTCATAAATGGGTTATTAAATTTCAAAATTTATGACAGTACCTCATAAACAAAAAGAATTTGGTTTCATTTGGAAGTGTAGAGAATGAAAAGTACTCGCAGGGTACAGTTTAAAAAAATTACATCAGGCAACCGACTGACAAAAAAATATTTGCTATAATTTTTGTATTGTTTCATTTTTTGTAACAGTAATATTGATTTTGAAAAAAATAATGTAATTCCAACTATTATTTTCTTTATGATTTGTAATTTTTATTTTGTACAGAAACATCAAGCTAAATTCTCATCGAATGAACTGTGGTAGTGTAACCACAATGGACTGTGATAGTCTACAATCTAGTCAAATGATGACTGAAAGCTGGAGTTGTTCAGATTTTATTAAAGATGAAATGTGTGTTGATAGGTCAGTAATAAATTGCTTAACTTAGCTTATCTTGCAGTCTTAATTATTCTACTTATTACATTTTTTATTTATATTTGTATTTGACTTACATTGGAATGTATTATTTTCTTTAGAATATTTTGCTCTTTATAATAGTATAATCTAGATTATTTCTACCTATATTTTTGTGTAGTAAACTGAAAAAAGAGATTTTTTAAGTAAAAGAAAAAAAGGTATACATAATGTATTATTGATGAATATTCTCTTGACTAAATTGTAAATAACACTGGGGAACAAAAAGAGTTTTTTTTCTCAGGAAGAAAAATATGTGATTCTAATAGTATTGTTTCTCCTGAATTCAATATGATATCAGTTTTTCCCCATCACGCAAGGTTTTTGAGAGACAGATATTTATAACTTCAAACATTTTAATACTTTCTGCATACTTAACTACACAATATTCAAACATTTGATTCATCTAGAAAGTAAGAAATGACGATTTTCTGCTATATTTCATCTGTGGAGCATCCCTCTTGATGGTCCAACAATAATCGGTCAGCATATTAGGATTCCATTTGCCTTGATACCTCTTTTCCATAGCTGAAATCTCCTGATGTGCTTCTTGTGATCATCTCTCACTGTGCCAAGATTTTCTGGGAAGAAATCTAGCTGCAAGTGCAGGAAATTTACTTTTAAGGACATGTTACAACGCAAATTTTTATAAGATGTTATAAGATTGTTGGCAATATCACCGCCTTTCAATTTCCCAAAAAACTCTGAGTAACATTTTTGAATGCTTGCCAAGCCGCTTTCTTCAGTGGATTGAATAGTTCCTCAAACGTTTCATATACATTAGTGATCATATTTGTGGATCCACAAATATTCCTTCTTTAATTTTTGTATCACTAATTTTAGGAAACTTCTGTTTTAAGTGCATGAAACCAGGAGTATTGTCCATGGCCTTGATGAAATTCTTCATTAATCCTAGTTTGATATGTAATGGAAGTAGGTACACATTTTTATTATTACACAATAGGTCATGTTTCACATTTCTCTGTTCAGGAATGAGTGATTCGCATTTAGGCCATTTTTTCTAATGAAATGGTCTTTTCTGTTCCTACTATCCCATTCACACAAAAAACAACAGTAAATAAGCAAGCACCATTCTGTTGGGTTATGTTCATTACAAAGTGCCTCTGAAACAGAAGAAATGTCATTACAAAACACTAAGCCATTTTCTTCAGAAAAATGGTCTTTAAATTCAGAATGACGATTATGATAAGTACATATCTTTGTATTCTTTTGAAGAACGTTCCGTCCTTTTAGCCGGGAAGCAAGCATTTCAGGCTGTTTTATGGATAAATTTAAATGTAATATAAGATCATTAAGATTTTTTTGAGTCACTAAATGAGGCTCAGATGAACTGCTTTGTTTAAAAGTTGTATCACCAGAATCTGTTTCTTTTTCTTCCTTACTTCCATCAGACTCTGAGCTCACTTCATCTAATGTCACATGCTCTGGAGGCTTTGGTATGGGCAATTCTTCGCAGTGTGGAACTGGTCTCATTGCAGATTGCAAGTTAGGGTACACCACTGTATGTTTTGATTTTGATGTAATCCCTTTAATGTTTGTTAAGCAGAAATAACAGTCAGAAGAGTGATCTTTGGGTTCCCTCCAAATCACAGTGATCTTTGGGTTCCCTCCAAATCACAGGGATAGCAAATGGCATGTGGCGTGTGCCATTTTTCCATGCAGTGAGAAGCCTAGAACATGATAAACAACAGATATGTGGGGCCCAGGCCCTTGTTTGGTCCTTGACTTTGCTCCCAAAATAAAGTTCATAACACTTTTTTACTAAGGGAGTAAGATTTGCCTTTGGGACTTGAGCGTCACTGCACCACATACATAACAAAAATTGTTAGGATGATCTAAACAAACTCTAAGCATTTTGTAACTAACAACTAATTAAAAGAAATAAAGTTGTAAATATGTAATACCCAATAATTCAGACACACAAAGCACTCACAATGACGTATTTACTAGTTCACTACTGTCTCACAACTGGCATTGTTCTCATGAATGTGTGCTATACTGGATCACGTTTGTACATGTCTATACACATCAACCTGCTCAACAGTAGCAATCCTACTCTTTGAGTTAGCTCATTTGGTTCCATCATATTTACAATGCTGTAGGAGCATTTACTTGACAATTGACAAATGGACAAAAAATGTTTTAAAATATTTTTTTTTTTTCTTCAGTCATTTGATTGGTTTGATGCAGCTCTCCAAGATTTCCTATCTAGTGCTAGTCATTTCATTTCGGTATACCCCCTTACATCCTACATCCTAACAATTTGTTTTACATATTCCAAAAGTTGTCTGCCTGCACAATTTTTTCCTTCTGCCTGTCCCTCCAATATTAAAGCGACTATTCCAGGATGCCTTAGTATGTGGCCTATAAGTCTTTCACTTCTTTTAACTATATTTTTTCAAATGCTTCTTTCTTCATGAATTTGCTGCAACACATCTTTATTTGTCACTTTATCCACCCATCTGATTTTTAACATTCTCCTGTAGCACCACATTTCAAAAGATTCTAATCTTTTCTTCTCGGGTACTTCGATCATCCAACATTCACTTCCATATAAAGCTATACTCCAAACATATACTTTCAAAAATCTTTTCCTGACGTTTAAATTAATTTTTGATGTAAACAAATTATATTTCTGAATGAAGGCTCATTTTGCCTATGCTATTCGGCATTTTATATCGCTCCTGCTTCATCCATCTTTAGTAATTCTACTTCCCAAATAACAAAATTCTTCTACCTCCATAATCTTTTCTCTTCCTATTTTTATATTCAGTTGTTTATCTTCGTTATTTCTACTACATTTCATTACTTTCGTTTTGTTCTTGTTTATTATCATGCGTTGGTTCTTGTGTAGGACTTCATCCATGCCGTTCATTGTTCCTTCTAAATTCTTTTTACTCTCTGCTAGAATTACTATATCATCAGCAAATCGTAGCATCTTTATCTTTTCACCTTGTACTGTTACTCCGTATGCAAATTGTTCTTTAACATCATTAACTGCTATTTCTATATAAAGATTAAAAATTAACGGGGATAGGGAACTTCCTTGTCGGACTCCGTTTCTTATTACGGCTTCTTTCTTATGTTCTTCAATTATCACTGTTGCTGTTTGGTTCCTATAAATGTTAGCAATCATTCTTCTATCTCTGTATTTCAACCCTATTTTTGTAAAAATGCTAAACATTTAATTCCGGTCTACGTTATCGAATGCCTTTTCTAGGTCTATAAATGCCAAGTATGTTGTTTTGTTTTTCTTTAATCTTCCTTCTACTATTAATCTGTCACCTAAAATTGCTTCCCTTATGCCTATACTTTTTCTGAAACCAAACTGGTCTTCTCCTAACACTTCTTCCACTCTCCTCTCAATTCTTCTGTACAGAATTCTAGTTTTTTATGCATGGCTAGTTAAGCTAATTGTTCTGTATTCTTCACATATATCTGCTCCTGCTTTCTTTGGTATCATGACTATAACACTCTTTTTGAAGTCTGACGGAACTTCCCTTTTTCGTAAATATTACACACCGGTTTGTATAATCTATCTATTGCTTCCTCATCTGTACTGCACAGGAATTCTGCAGGTGTTCTATCTATTCCAGGAGCCTTTCAGCCATTCAAATCTTTTAATCCTCTCCTAAATTCATATCTCGGTATTGTTTCTCCCCTTTCATCCTCTTCTTCCGTTATAACACCATTTTCTAATTCATTTTCTCCATATAACTTCAATATATTCCACCCACCTATCGACCTTTCCTTTCATATTATAAATCGGTGTACCATCTTTGTTTAACACATTATTAGATTTTAATTTATGTACCACAAAATTTTTCTTAACTTTCCTGTATGCTTCATCTATTTTACCAGTGATCGTTTCTCTTTCCACTTCTGGATACTTTTCTTTAATCCAGTCTTGATTTGCTAGTTTGCACTTTCTGTTTATAGTATATCTTAATTATTGATAGTTCATTTTGCTTTCTTCATCCCTAGCATTCATACATTTTCTACATTCATCCATCAGCTGCAATATATCCTCTGACAACCAAGTTTTCCTACCAGTTTCCTTTGTTCCGCCTAAGTTCGCTTCTGCTCATTTAAGAATTTCCTTTTTAACATTCTCACATCTTCTTCTACATTTCTACCTTATCTTTTTTACTCAGACCTCTTGTGATGTCCTCCTCAAAAATCTACTTTACCTCGTCTTCCTCAAGCTTTTCTAAATTCCACCAATTCATCTGACACCTTTCCTTCAGGTTTTTAAACCCCATTCTACATTTCATTATCACTAAATTATGGTCACTATCAATGTCTGCTCCAGGGTAAGCTTTGCAATCGAAGAGTTGATTTCTAAATCTTTGCTTAACCATGATACAATCTATCTTTTCTTTTTTCCTGTTTAGCCTCCAGTAATTACCATTCAGGTAATACTTCAGAGGATGAATGAGAATGATATGTATGAGTGTAAATGAAGTGTAGTCTTTTACAGTCTCAGTTTGACCATTCCTGAGATGTGTGGTTAATTGAAACCCAATCACCAAAGAACATCGGTATCCATGATCTAGTATTCAAATCCGTGTAAAAATAACTGACTTTACTAGGACTTGAATGCTGGAACTCTCAACTTCCAAATCAGCTGATTTGGGAAGACCACTAGACCAACCTGATGGGTTATGACATAATCTATCTGATACCTTGCAGTATCACCTGGTTTTTTCCATGTGTTTATTTTTCTATTTACTAAATTATATTTCATGCAAAACTCTATAAGTCAGACTCTAAAGTCCTCTTTCATTCCTTATGCCCGGCCCATATTCACCCACAATATTTCCTTCCTTGCCTTTTCCAATGCTTGCTTTCCAATCGCCAACTATCATTAAATTTTCATCCCCTTTTATGTGTTTAATTGCTTTGTCAATTTCTTTGTATACTTACTCTACCTCCTCGTCATAATCATGGGCACTTGTAGGGATATAGACGTTAACAATTGTTGTTGGCTTAGGTTTTGATTTTATCCTTATTACAATGATTCTGTCACTATGCAGTTTGAGATAACCTACTCTCTTCCCTATCTTCTTGTTCATTTTGAAACCTACTCCTGCCTGCCCTTTATTTGAAGCTGAGTTAATTATTCTAAAATCACCTAACCAAATGTTGTTTTCCTCTTCCCACTGAACCTGGCTAATTCTTACTACATCTACATTCAATCTATCCATTTCCCTCTTTAAATTTCTAACCTATCAACCTTTTTAAGATTTATAGCATTCCACGCTCCAACTCGTAGAATGTTATTTTTTAATTTTCTGTTGACCCCTTCCTTAGTAGTTCCCACCCAGAGATGTTAACAGGGGAGTAGTTTACCTCCGGAATATTTTACCAAGGAAGGCGCCTCCATCTTTGTTACTACAGAGAGTTACATTTTCTTGGAAAAAAAGTATCTGTAGTTTTCCATTGCTTTCAGATGCAAAGTACTCAGAAGATTGAGTGATCTTGATATGGTCGTTTAAGTCCTCCTGACGTATGCCCTTAACAACTACTGAAAGAGCTGCTGCTCTCCTTCAGGAATCATTCCTTAGTTTGGCTCTCAACAGATACCTCTTCGATATGGTTGCACCTTCAGTCCAGCTATTCTGTATCATTGAGCACTCAAGCCCCTTCACCATCAGTAAGGTCTCATGATTGACAGAGGGAGTTAAAATATTAAAAAAAATTAAAATAACAAAAAAAAACTGTAGGAGATGGAAAAATTTTAAATACATATTTGAAAGCAGGATAAAAAACTGCATTAAGTGCCCTACTGGTACTCTTGAGACAAATATCATGTTGACCAGTGTAATCACTCCACATTTGTTATATATTAAAATACAGTCTAATATGAAGAATTGTTTATCTAAATTATGACACTTGAAATTACTGAAATAGGAACTAGTAGACGGATATTCAAATACATTTCCAGTTTTATTACTATTAATTAAAATAAAAGAGTATTCTTTACAAAATGCAACATTATTTGTAGATGTCCCAAGATTTACAATTTATCATTCCACAAAACAGCAAATTTAACCTTTTCTTTCTTTTCCTGTTCAGCCTCCGGGAATTACCATTCAGGTAATACTTCAGAGGATGAATGAGAATGATATGTATGAGTGTAAATGAAGTGTAGTCTTTTACAGTCTCAGTTTGACCATTCCTGAGATGTGTGGTTAATTGAAACCCAATCACCGAAGAACACCGGTATCCACAATCTAGTATTCAAATTTGTATGAAAATATCTGACTTTATTAGGACTTGAATGCTGGAACTCTCAATTTCCAAATCAGCTGATTTGCAAAAACGTGTTCACCACTAGACCAACCCGGTGGGTTAAGCAAATTTAACCTACCAAATTAAAAGTGCACGAACTTCTTAGGTGTGGAAGGGTTCTATTTTATATATAACATTGTGTATTATAATATATTATTTTCAGTTGCATTTATATAACATTACAGTAACTATACTTAATATCCAATTAATTATGGTAAGTGAAAATTCCCTTAATATATGTAAAGTTAGTCTTAATAATTCAAAACTAAAAGTAATAAAAATATACTAAGCAAGTACATCATAATTTTTTTATACTAATTTACAAAGATTAACTTTGATTGCTGATATAATGTGATTTCAGTAAACAGGAGGATGGTAACAATATTTAAAAATAAACAAATACAGTAACGTAAAATATTGTGTTTTTACACCGTTGCAAATAAATCCTATCTATGGTGAGGCCTTATGCTAATAATAGATATATTTATTTTTTCACTAGTTAATATTTTAGAAAAAGTTACAGAACAAATACCATTATTTTATTAATAAATTAATCAAATGAAATATAATTTAAAACAAAAGTTTTACTACAGTTCTGCTGTATATGCAAGTTTTTTAATGACTACAATATTGTTTAGTTGTCCCTTTCCCCTCATCCCTCTATACTTACACATTTTGCCAATTTAAGTGATTTTTTCACCAATAAAGATCAAACATGTAAAAGCATTTATTTTCATAATATTTATTTCACAAACATTTGTAGACTTAAAAGCATAATTTTTCAACAAATTTCAAATTTTAAACGTTCATTTGATTCTTTTCAAATCATGCCCTACAAAAAAATTTTTTTTAAAGGTTTCTTCTCCAGTTATCAGATTTCTAGCCTTTTCTTAGGCTCAAGAAGCTTTGTAATTATATCTTCATGCCCAGTTTATTCGACAAACATTTAACAACATTTTCATATATGAATCTAAAATGAAACCAAAAAAATTTTACATCGTCCAAAAAAAAAGAAATAATATTATTTCATCTCTACCTATGTAAGAGAGGCCTATCAATTGTATTTTTATCATTATGGAAAGACTCACAGATTTGTTCTAAAATACTATTTTCTAAATGAGCCAAAACTACCATACAAGTTCATCATCTGAAAACTGTTAGATATATTGACTATATATATGGTGTGACAATTCTCTCTTATCATAAAAGTATTCTTTGTGTGACTGCAATTTTTCATCTTCTGCTGCAAAAATGTTCTATCAATAAGAAAGAGGTGCTCTCATAAAAAAAATAATAGTAAAATAGCAAGGGGCACAAAAAGTAACAAAAGAACATGTGGAGTGAGGATTCTCAGTAAAAACAAGGACAAGTAATTGCCAAATACTCTGGATGGACTAAGAAACTGCTTTAGTATACCCATCTATTTAAAAGGATAATTAGAAATGATGGCACTCTCCTTGGTTCAAATACTCGCTACCAAATTATTCCTGTCAACATCATGAGCATGAAATTTATACCTATGCAAGCACTGCAGTGTTAGCAGAAAAATATTAAAGCAATTAACTAATAAAATAAACTAAGCAAAAAACCTTTCAGTATAAGAATTAGCAGTCTTTCAGCGTAAGAATTTGTTTGTAGATGGAATTGAAAGAATATGATTAAAAAAAATCAGTTAAAATTATAATGTGACTGAAAAAAAAAAGAAGCAAATGAAGTACTATAATCATATGACAGCACAGGTTTGATAGTTATACATTTTTTGTATACGTTATATATAGGTTGTATATACATTATATATAGGTTGTATAGGTTATATATACATTTTTTGTAAATTGATATTCATGAACTCAGCTGTGAGGTGACAAAAGACTTATAAACATGGAGAAAATAGAGGAACAATATACTCTTTTGAAACAATTTATTAACTCATAAGTAAATTTTGAAGCAGTAATATTCATGTTAAAAAGTTGACAGCATTGCTTTTGTACATAGCTAATCACAAAAAACAATCAATTCTTGCACTGTGAGATTAATGGAACAAGGCCTACTTTTGCCATGTGCTGTACATTCACAGTATATAAGTGTCTATATTAGGGTGAAACTGCACCATTATGTCATAAATTCATTGATATATTGAGACCACTCTATAGAAACAAAAGATTTGCAGTTGGCATTTTGCATTTGCTCTTCACTTACTCCATAAAATCCAACTTACTTATATGTTCAATTGTATTAAAGCAATCAGATTAGAAAGAAGTGCTGTTTATTATTTAGAGTGAAGATGGCATGATTGTAGAACTTTTCAGCTAGCTATTGCTACTAAACTTAGTGAATCCTTCTTTTCAGCAAGAAATTATGTAAAATAAAATTATCACAAATGAAACTCATTAACTGACAAATATTTACCTTTTGTAAATTTCTGGGATCCTGTTAGGGTCTGAAGAACATCTAAATGGACTTGAGACTAAAGTTGTTGCAAAGGCAAATCAGCCATAAATAGGCAGATGATGATGCAGTCTTATTTTTTATTTGAAGATGACCAGATTTTTATTTTATTTTCAAAAAGTGCTTGCCTGTCATGAAGGCACATAAAATGGTAAATATCTCAAGATCTGTCCAGGGCTTTTATCTGTAGTCAACATTAAAAGAGAAGAAAAAAGTATGCTATTATCACCATTTTGATGTTTAATTTCTCCAGTAATCCTTACTTCATTCTAACTAATCCTACTGTATTTTCCACTTCCATTTTTCCCCTAAAGAATTTGTAAAGAAATTCAGTATGTGTCTGGTCTATGAACAACATAGGCCAGTCCTATGTGTCATTAAATTACATTTAAACAGAGCCAGTCTCGAATGGGTGGTTCCAGCAGAACTGAGCACTGCCATGTTTATAAGTTAAGTTCAGTTCAGTATCAGGAGCCAGATGTTCATGATAGAATCATAGATAGAAGCTCATAATCATATGTTGATCATTTAGGTGTTATGAAACGTCTCTATCTGATCTATTATGTATACATAGATATCAGTTGAATTCATTGACCAGTCAAATCATAACATTTAAGCAAAGTGAGTTCATTAAACCATAATGAAAAATAAGTTAATATAAATATGAACAAATTTACATAATTCAATTTTTGTGCACTCAGTGATGCAAATGGATTTGGTAGACTTTAAGCAAAATGAATTATACTTTTTGATTTTTATTCGTTATTTACAAATTTTACTTTGTGTACACTCCTTGTATACACAGTTACAAGTCTACGGGTTTTACTTTTATTTGTGAGGTTGTCTGCCATGGTTATCCATTAACAATAACTAACATAAGTATTATTTGTTATTGTGGATAACATGTATGAAAATTTCATTCAGCATACTTTAAAATTGATGTTTTATGAGAACTGCTAAACATTTATTTAACTTGGATTCAGCTGTTTTAATTTTATCTGTACTTTAAAACCATCAATCTCCAGGCTGTGATATTCCTGAGACAATCCGCGTGTTGTGAAACCATCTGGTTGGAAAGGTACAATTTAACATCTTATCTAGGACCTATGTTTGTTTTAATATTCTGATTTTTTCCCCTTTTACTGAGTGATTATAAAATCTGAAGACGAAGTTAAATTATAAAAATTTATCTGATTATACATTTTACGTATGTAGACCCCTCCTTATTTTTAATATATTTATGGAATGTAGACAAAAAATGTGCAATTTATAATAAGTATACATTTAGCTTTGCAGGTGGAAAAACGGTGCTTGATTTTCATGATAATAAAAAAGATCTGGAAACTATTTGCCAAATACTTTAAAGATAGTTATTTACTTTTAAATTTATAAAAAAAAGTTTTAATTTGTGGGAGACTGGAAATGGATAGGCATATTGTATATTTTTCACTACTGAAGAAAATTTATTACAATTAAAATTTCTTTAATTATATAAATATAATTAATAATATTTATCAAAAATATATTCTAAATTTATCTTTAAATTATATTACATTTTTCCCAATTTCTACCTACTACAGGGAATTTGGTACGAGAATATGTAACAATTGAAAATGAATTGTCTATGGCATTCAAACCAGAAACTTATGTTTACTTGTGCATCGTTTATTTTTTGAACAAAAATAAATATAATAAGAAATAATTTTGTTTTTCATTCAAAAATCATAAAATTGTAAATTATTTTCAGTTATGACTTGTGACACTTGACTACTCTTAGGTCAGACCTCATTTGAGCAGTTTTGCAATTTGTTGCTGATATTACACTTCACCACATGAAAAATTGTTGTCAAACAAAAAAAAAACAAGCAAGCAATCTGTATATTTGCTAGCTTCACTAGTGCAATAATTGCATTTCCTCTTTTTTAAGTTTTCCTCTTTTTTTCTTTTTTGACAGTTCTATTTATTGTAGATTTTCACTTTCCTTTTCCTGTAGTTATATTTTCTTAGATTTATCAGTTAAAATAACACGGTTTCTTTTTTTAATGATTTGTATCTGTTTTATTGGTTTGCCACTCAGAGGTTTGCCTCTAGTGAAATGAGGTTAGATTTCTTCATTTACTGTAAAATTAGTGTAGTTTTGGTCTACATATAAGAAATATGAAATGGACCCATTTTATTGCAGTGTCTATTGATTTTAAACTAGTTCCCTGAAAAACATATAAATTTCTTGAAATGAAAATTAAGAGTTGTCAAAAAGCATGTTTATTATTGTTAATAAAATTTTTAATTTCTTTAAATCAAAAGATAGGCACTTGAATTGTTCATACTCTTTTATTGCCATGTATGATTTTTAGGATGGCCATAGCAGTAAGCTGGAATAAATATTTGTAATTCAAAAGAAAATATTATACTACATCCTTAATTTCAGCTGGGAAAGAATTGTGAAGGCAGATTCATTGAAAAAGCTTTTTAAGATTTCTGAGCTTGTCCATAATTAAATCAGTGACATGAGATAAAGGGACTAAAATAACTGCTTTAGAAGATAAATCTCATGGTTATCAGAATTGATGGCACTTCAGACTGTGCTGAGTTGCATCGGTTGACTATGAAAAGAACTTAATGTAAACGGGTACCAGACTAATCTCCAACTGACCTAGGGACATTAACATATTGACTGATATCTTAATAAGTTTAAATAGACCTGCATTTCTACCAGATTAAGCAACAATTTTATTCAGTTAAAGAATTCATAGATCACTATTGAAACAGTATTACTATTCCCAACAGTATTATTGTATTTCTATTGTTAAATCTTATTAGCTCTAAATATTTGTATAATTTGACCTATCCTTAATTAGAGTTTGTGAGGATGAATAGCAACATAAATCAATATATAAAACGTTTCATTATGTTTCAGTTCACCTAGCTATGAGAGTGGAAACTGGAGTAGTTACAGTATAAGTGAGGTGTCATCAACTGATAATGAAATTGTTAATATCGGACCTAAAGTAGATGTCATGATGTATGCTGCTCATGAATGGAAAGGAACATCAAAAAGGGCAGAAACTATTCGCAGAGTAAATACTTGTATTTTATTATTATTTAGATGCAGCTGGTTACAAAAAGTGATCTGCTGTTTTACTGTTTTAGTTATTTTGTTTCAGTGATTGAATTTTGAATAACTAGAAAAACCTTCTACATGAACAAGGTACTATATTAAATCCTCTGCAGTTATATTAATGTATGTACTGTGTTAATTACTGTTTCAGTTAAGTATGAAGATTACATAAAATTCTTATGTAGGCTTTTTAAAAAAAAAACATACTGTATATATTCGTTCTATATAAATGTTAAGTGCAAATAATCACACAATAAAGAGCTTTACTGATAAATTAAAAGTAAAAACAAATTGTTAGTGTTTACCTTTTATAATTAGAAATTCTTCTTGAATACTATTATTTTTAGGTAAATAAAATGTTAAGCATTTTAATTTTTAAGGGAAATTATTAAAAAAAAGGATAGAGAAATAGAATTTTTAAGTTTTTAATTATAGCAGTATAGATATTGCAAGAAACAACATTTAGCAAAAAAAAGAAAAACAATGTGCAATATATATATATATATATATATATTTTATTTATTTTTATTTCTTTAAAGCACAGAAATGCTGTAACACAACATTTTCCTGTATATGTAGCAAGTATTTCTACATCCACATTAAATATCAGATTTGTAGTTTGGGTGGTTTGACTATAATTTATATTTGACAGAAAATGGTTTAGTGTTTTTGATGACAGTTTTAATTCAGCGTAGAGAAAAAGTCACTAGATTTTGGATTTTTTTAGATCTGAAAATTTTTTTTATGAAAACAGACTAATAAACTTTATCAGTTGCAGGTAGTGAATGTAATTAATTCATTTTACAAGAAAAAGATTAAGTAAATCTAACACACAATCACATAAAATCCTTTATAATAAAATAATCAAACCAAAAAATGAATTAATAATGATCATTAGCTCCAATTAATTATGCAAGATAATGAAAACAATTGCAAGTATTGGTTTTAATAACAAATTATAAAAAAAATTTACACAACCAATTTGTTCAATAGGACCCATAAGAATCTCTAAAAAATTATTTTGAACAGAAAAGTAAGTAGGTTCATTCAGAAATTAGTTCAAAATACTTCCAGAAGATGATAGGATAAATCTGTTCTTATAAAAAATGAATCAAATTATAAATCTTTACCATTTCCAATGTAATATGAGGGCTATTCAGAAATTAACTTCTGGTCCTTGGTATTGCATAAAGGAGTGGGGATAGCAATCCTACCTGTGCACAGCTGAATAGCCTATTTCAGTGCAATTCTAGTAGTGTTAATGGAAATATCGCTCGTTTGTTCCTGTAAAACTCTCGTTCAAAATGGCTGCTGTCATAGAAAATGCCGCCAACTGTGAAGTGCATGCCGTCATCAGTTTCCTTCATGTAAAAAACTTGTCAGCAGCTGAGATTCATCATGAACTTTGTGCAGTATGTGGAGGGAATATCACAGTGACAATTTGGTAAAACTATGATGCAGTATATTTCTGGAAGGTCGAACAAACACTCACGACAGTGAAAGAAGTGGTCAACCTTAATTGGCATAAATGAACTTGTTGCAAGTGTTAGTGTGAAAATTAGATAATATTGTCAATTTGCAATATCAGAATTATCAAAATTCTTTCCTCGCATATTGTGAATAGTGCTGATTGAAATCATAACTGATAAGTAACAAAGGTTTGGCTTCCACAAATTTTGAGCATTATGAAAATGATGAGGAGTTGAAAAACAGTGTTACTACCTAGCTTAATTCACGAGTGACAGAGTTTTATGACAAGGGTATTCAAGAACTTATTTATAGATTTGACAAATGCCTTAATTTGGATGGCAAATATGTAGAAAAATAGCTATAAGATGTGTATAATAAATTGTTTATTTATCAGTTGGTGTTTCTGTAATAACGAATCCGAAGTTACTTTCCAAATAGGCTTCTTACATATAATGACTTGCTTCTAAACATACACAGGAGTTGAAATGTATGGCGAAATTTAAAAAAATTAGCAGCAACCGTCAGTAAATGATCATTTTGTGTGCAATAGTTAAAAAGATTATACTGTACATTTATTTACACATGGCTTTATGGTTAAAACAGAATAACTTAAAAGGTATTTTTTGTTAAGTTCAAGAAGAATGTATTTAGTCAAGTTGGTGGATTTATCAAGTACGGTCGTGCTAGTTTTGCTCCTGCTTGTTAGTGCTTTTTTTGGATTGTTTTTATTGGTTTTACATACAGACTGTTATATGGACATTGATGTTTGGATTATGGATTGGATTACAATATTTTTTATGAGTTTGGTTAATGGATTGATATTTTATATAGCTTTATTGTTTTACATAATAATAAGGGCTATTATTGCTTGTTGTGCTCATTTGGAAGGCCTCTTGTTGTAAGCATAGAAATGATTTATTGATTATCTAATAATTATTTTTCATATAAACAATAGTCGCTGTAGTTATCAATGCTTGATAACATTGGAGAAACTTTGTTTTGTGTGAATAGCCTTGACTACTGTTGTGTGTCTGTGTTAGTGATGGAGGTAAATATTTATTTAATTTTTATTTTTGTTTCTGATAGACTTGTAGCTTCATATCTAAAGCTACTATATTAGTGTATTGGAATTTAATCAATTACAATTTATTCTTCGATAGCTTTACTCATTAAGCTATTGATTTGTATAGTTAATTGTACTTCTTTGGTGCAAAATGGCCCAAAGGAATCCTCATGAGGAAAAGCCCCGCTGTACACAGGTGGGACCGCAGCACAGACATCCTAGTTTGTTGGTACCTGGTGCTTCTAGTGATACAAAAGACACGATGATTGTGGAGACTGTCGAAACCTCAACTTGCAAGGTCGTGAATCACTAAGAGAAAAGCTGAGCTTATCTCAGACAGTAGTGATGGCAACATTACTGATGGATCACCTACTGGAGGAGTTGCGTGTCCTGGAGAAGCTTATTCAGCAGAACATCAATACTAAGAAGGAAATTAAAGAGAGTGCTACCAGGGCACTAGAGAAAGCCTTGAACTTAGAGACTGTAGTGACCTCTCTTTATGAGATGTCCTTTCCACTGCTGGGCTCCTCTACAGAGGCATCTACACAGACAGAAAGACCGTGAGAACACAGTTTACGTAATGTAGTTGATATTCTCGTAGAACCCATTTTGGATGAAGAATTATGTAAATTAGTCGAGAAAAGATGGCCTGCTGATATAATGCAGGAGGCTGAAATGTTGACATTTCTCCCAACTGAAGGAGATTTATGTTACTTTAAGTATGTTGGCAGTGCTAGGTAGATCGGACCAAATGGCTCGACAGCCGAGTGCTAGAGCTGGTGAGGTTAGGAAGGAGGTCTCGATGGTGTTGGATGAAGATGATTCATCCACTCAAATGGCGTATTTTATGGTGCACTACAATTTCATCTTTGGATGATGACTGAGCCTTGACAACTATTTTGGGTTCCATCAAGAAGGTGTTTCGGGTGTCCTTGCTGGTGTTTGTTTTACCTGATGGTAAGCTTGGTGAGTACGTACAGAATTTACTGATTTATTTGTACTGAGCATGAGATGTTAGATCAGGGTTTATTTGATTTCTGGTGATACGGCACCTGTTGAAGGCAGGACATTTGTATGAACTACCCCTGCTATCTCTGATAGTTGGACAGTTGTAGTTAAGGCACATTGACGTATTTATGCAAATCTGTTGAGGACCATGAAGGAGTCGGTACCCTTCAGCGAGGTCGGTGAAATACTTTCCACGAGGAAAGGAACCAACAAAGATCTTCATGTTAGAGTCGAAGGAGCAATAGCTGCTAAAAGATTTTGAAACGTTTTGTGTTCGAATGTTGTTGGACTGCGGGCAGACCTTAAATCAAGAGAAAGTCACTGGACAGTGGTCAATATTAAGGATATTTCAGGAGACAACCGAGAAAGAGATTACTGATGCATTGCAGTAGGCTGTTGGTGAGAATGAGGATTTTAAATTGTCCTCAGTTCAGTCCGCCTTTGGAGACACTAGGATAGCCACAGTAATCAGTAGCTATCGGGTGACTAAGAAGCTGATAGAACAGCAAATACACATTGGTTGGATTCTCTGTTGCGTGAGCATTCGGGAGCCTGATGATTGCTGTTACTGGTGTTGGGAGACCAGCCATTTGGCTACATTCTGTAGGAGCCCAGATCGGTCGAAGTGCTGCTTCAGGTGTGGTGGACAGTCACTTTATGGCAAATTCTCAGGAACCTGCAAGTTACTCTGCTTGTGGAGGTGCTGGACATTGGGCTGGGTCCAAGGACTGTAAGCAGGCTTTGTAATGCGAATAATGCAAGCTAATGCTAATAGGTGTTTCATAGGACATGATCTCATCTGGCATGTTGTGATTGAGCATGATGTCGATTTCCTGGTTGTTGCGGAACCTAACAGAAGAAGGGTGGCCACACACTCCTGGGTTGTTGCTCAATGCTGCCATAACGAGTGTTTTGAGTCGGTATGCTGTCTCCCAGGTATCAAGAGCTGATGGATATGTATCGGTGGATCTTACTGATTGCACTTTTATATCTGTGTATGTTTCACCTAATCCCAGTGATGAACGGTATCAAGCTTTTCTTGGTGATCTGAAGGATTGTATCCGACATGCAGAAAACCTAGTTATATTATCTGGTGATTTTAACTCACAATGTCTGGAGCTTGGGGGAATGATTGCCAGCCCAAGAGGATACATTCTGGCAGCATTGTTCTCAGCACTTGGGATTGTTGTTCATAATGAGCGTTTTTTACCTACTTATGTTGGTAGGGGGAGTGGGTTGGTTGTGGAACTTCGGCGACCTCCAAGCAGATAGCACCTAGGATTTGAGACTGGAAACTTCTTTCTGATGAAATTGCAAGAGACCATCTAGCGATTATCTTAGAGTTCCAAACTGAGTTGCCTGAATGTATGGTGCATCCTCAGCATTGGAAACCTAATGAACTTCGGGCCGCCTGTGTTATCAATAGGATTGCTGCAAAGTTTCAAACAAACAACCCAATTATACCTGAGAGCCTATTGGAATCTGTTATTGAAGAATTTCAATGTGATGGTTCTCGTAGACAATGAGTTTATTAGTGGTCCCGTAACATTGCAGAGAAACAGACTGCTGCATTTACGGCCAGGAGTTAATTACAGAGGGCCAATAGACATGTTGGCTGGATAGTCGAGGAACTCCTTCAGGATTACCGGCATGCAAGAAGTGCCTTGAATGCAGCCATAAAGGAGGCCTGGCTAAAATTGTTGGCTGACCTCGATATCAATCCGTGGGGTGGGGCATATAAAATTGTTATGAGCAGGTTTGGAAACCTGTTTCCTCACTAAGTAGAGATGTCGCTCTCCATACAATTTCTGATCTTTTTTCAGTCGTTAAGTTGCCTTGGAGACAGATTTGTGTGGTCCATACTCACCGATTCACCATTGATGAGATGCGAGGAGCCGCTTTGCGGCTACATCCAGATAAGAACCTGGGCCCGGACATGGTACCGGGATCCATTATTAAGATGCTTGTCTCAAGGCACCCTTGGGTAGTCCTTGACGTGTTAAACTGTGCACTACAAGCTTGCTGTTTCCCTGCACAGTGGAAAGAGACGCTGCTGGTCTTAACCCCTAAGAAAGCTGTAACGGAAGATGGTAGCGTTGCCTATCGTCCCATTTCGCTGTTAAAACACGATTTGCAAGCTAATGGAATGGTTAATAGTCGACAGGCTTTGAAAGATGGTGGAGGAATCAGGCGGCCTCTCCCCTAATCAGTATAGTTTTGTTAGGGGGTGGTCGACTACGGATACTATTAGGCATGTCCTCGATTGGGCGAAAGAAGGTGATGACTCTGACTGAGAATGGAGAGATCTCCTTTGATATGTTTGGTGGGGTTCCACAGGGGTTGGTCTTGGGCCTGCTCTTGTGGAACCTTGCCTTCGACAAGCTGTTGCATCTTGAATTTGATGGAGATGTCAAACTGGTTGCCTATGCCGGGGCCCTCCTGGTCGCCGGCTATACTGAAGCAGAGGTTGAGGATATGGTGAATGTCGCTCTGCAAAAAGTCAGTGAATGGCTACATTTGAGAAGTCTTAGATTGGCCCCCATAATTCCAAGGCCATTGCACTCGCTGGAGGAGGTGAATACGAGAGAGGAGAGTAACTATTGGAGATGTTGAAGTTAACACGTCTGGGTGCGCTAAATACCTCAGAGTATTGATCGAGAAGAATCGGCTCTTCAACATACATCTGATAAGAACATTCAAACTTGCCGAGAATGTTGTTGCCAAGTTAGGTCAACTTATGGGAAGCCATAAAGGACCGCTGACATCCAAGAGGCGACTTATCCTGCAGGTGGCTTTATCCATAATTTTCTATGCGGCCCCTGCCTGGATGGATGCATTTACCAATAAAAGGAACATTGATAGGCTGTTGTCTATTCGGCGGCGAATTGCCATCAAAATTATTGTGGCATACAGGACTGTTTCCCATAATGCTGCTGAAGTGGTTTCAGGCATCCCTCCTGTTCTGCTGAGGGCTCAAGTGCTGTACAGGGTGTATAACAAAATGCCTAAAGTCGAGACTTGACAAATCCTTTTGAGAGATTGGCAGGAAGTCTGGAATGCTTCTACGGGAGAATGGATAAGACGCATTATACATAACATAATAATACTACCCTTGTGGTAGTTTTTGAATAATGACAACTGGAAGCTGGATAGCTTCATATAGGATCACTACTAAAAAACTACACAGAAAGTGGAGTACTCAAATGGGTTACTTACTAATATAATATAAAATAAAAATCCGACCGGCAGCCCAACCTGCCGTGCCGGACATACTGCTGATAGTTGGGAAGGGCTCTTAGAATAGAAAGGACACCCCCTACACTGTTCTATGCTTAATTGCAGGTCCGGCGTAAGGGAGTAAGGAAAAAAATTGTATTTAAAAGTTTTCAGTATAGGAAAAATTTGTAGATGTGTATCAAATATTATAAGTTATGAATTTTATAATCCTGTATTATATACTAAAAATTATAATAATTGTCACTTTTGATTGGGCTTTTTTAATATTTCAGCAGAATAAAAAAATTCAAATATATTGTTAAAATCTTATTTGTGTTTAAAATATTTTTAATTGTTCTATACTGTTATTATTTTTTATTTATTTATTGAATTTTAGTTTTTATCAAGTTGTATTATTCTTTAAATACCATTATGACAAACATTTTTCACTGCCCTGAATAATTTTACTCAAATTTCCAGAAGTAGAATAATTGTAAATTATTTTTAATATTTTTAGTTTTACACAATAAATGAATTCATTACACTATGCAGCAATATAATTTAATGTGCTATAAGCTGGCTGAAATTGAACTGAATGATCTGGGCATTTGATAATCATAATAATGAATGATTTATGAGAGAAAATTGTGTGTAATTTCCTAATGAACGTAAAGAAAAACCCCTAAAAATAATTGTATTGTATGAATTTCTAGAAAGGGTTCCAATGCACATAGGAACTGGTCAATAATTGTCTTATATCCTTTGTTTAGATGAACCTAATCGTATTAGCCACTTTTTATTCATAAATGTAATTTTTTTATTCATTAGTGTTAAATTTAAAAAAACAAAAGAATATTAACAGCAATAATAGATTGTTTATTACATAAAAGTTAATAATGTTTATTAACATTTACAGTTGGATTGCTGAGTAGTAATTTTTACCGAATATAAAAACATACTGTGTATAGAAAATTTACCCCAATAAGTACAGTTACTCTGTAATGCTCTTTCTTTCCCTTTCCTCATTCTTTATTATTTACACTGATGAATGCCATAGAAATTTAGTTAGCTATACTTAGATAACTATAAATAATATAGTTTTCTTCTTATAAAAAAATTCATTGTGACTTTCACAGTATGACAAGTATATTGTACTGTATATTTATTTTGTTGTATGTTTAGTTGTGACTTTATTTCATGTAAAATAGATTAAATTGTTATATTTATTTTTATTAATATTTTTCATAGGGTTACAGTGAAGTTGTAAATTCTCTTGGGTTGAAACATCTACACAGAGTTCGAGGAGATAATTACTGTGCTATTCGTGCAACTCTTTTTCAAATCTTAACTCATGGAATAGCAGTCCCCAGTGCTGAACAAGTCTATAACATCTTGTGTCAGGGATCTTCTCAGCATCTCATGAAATCCTGGCAGTTTTCTCGACTACCTTATTCAAATAACATTAATGAAGGTGTTCGAATGTGTCTTGTTGCATTTGATCAACTAGTGGTAATTATTTTCTTTTATGTACATATATAAAAATATATGTGACTATTTAGACTGTAAGTTTAACATTTAGTCTATGTTTAAATCTAAAATCTTATAAATTTTATAAAAAAACATGCCAAATAACCAAAATAACTGTGAAACAACATTTATGGTATTTACAAGTGATTGAAAACTACTCAATTCATATTAATAAATAAACAGGGGATAGATTGGTACTACTTAAAACCTTTGATATTTATGACTTCAGAACATTTGTATGTTGCTTAGAAACATTTTGAATTACTCATAAGAGGTTATCACTGCTTTCTACCACCTATCCACACCAAGGCTATTGTTAGTGCAATTAACTCTCCGGTGTTAGTGATTTTTTTTGATTTTTTACTCTTATTTATAAAATTTCTATTTATGATTTTTTTTTTAGAACTAGCTCTTTTGTTACTGTAAAAAAAAATTACAACACTATAAAATGAAACATAGTTTTAGAATCTTGCAGTTCATTACTGTAAATTTATAAAAATCTTATTCGTGACTTGATTTAATGCATGTTCTTTTCTGATTAGATTATTGTAAAATATTTTTTATAAAAGTTATTAAAATATTTAATAACTGGTAATAAAAAAAAAAGTAACCAATCATTAGTCCATTTTTCTGGTAGGTCATTTCTGAGAATTTATAATCTGTTTAAATTCCAATATTAAAAACTTCCATTATGTAAAATTCCTACCTTGACTCCAAGGGCTTCAAGAGTTATAGTAGTTTAAAAATAAAACAATTTTCTGTATCCAGAACACCATTATGTTATGTTTGTTAAGACTCTGGTTTCATTTCCTCATTTTTTATTTGTAAAAATAAAAATTTTCACTTTTTTCTTACTCTTTATAAATTCTCCCTTTTTTCTTACTCTTTATAAATTCTCCCTTTTTTCTTACTCTTATTAAATGGATTTGTCTAATTCTCTGTTGTTAGTCAGCCTTTTTCTATCCCTCAAAGACTTAACATGTGTTTATTATGAATGTATAATTAATTAATACAATAATGTTATTTATATGAATTACAAGCTCAAAGATTATAATAAAAATAATTTATATTATAAATGAAATAAAGACTTTTATTTATTTGAATGAACCAGTGACTAATAAAATATTTTGAATAATTAAACCTAACTGAGATATTGAACTAAGGCGGTATATTATTCAACATTTTTGGTCATCCGGCCGCGGATAAAATCTGAAAGTTTGAAGAATCATAATTTTTGGTCTTCCAGAACTACAGATAAAATCTAAAATTTTAAAGAATCATCATCTTGATCTTCTAGAATCACTGATATAATCTAAAATTTTCAAGAAATGTTCAAAATTTCAACAAATTACTACAATAGAAGGGCTCACAGCAATTTTATCTACATCATTTATGTAATATCTTTCTTAATTTATTATTACATTTAATTTACATTGACTCATCATTTATGTAATAACATTTGATTAATTTCATATTTAATTAACTTAATTAATAATTCACATTGTTAATTTAAGTTATTACTATTATTATGGAGAGGGAACAATTAATTAGATAAAGAGGTTAGTAAAGGCTGCTATAACCAGGATAGGCACATTCAACCCACCGGGTTGGTCTAGTGGTTAACGCGTCTTCCCAAATCAGCTGATTTGGAAGTCGAAAGTTACAGCGTTCAAGTCCTAGTAAAGCCAGATATTTTTACATGGATTTGAATACTAGATCGTGGATACCGGTGTTCTTTGGTGGTTCGGTTTCAATTAACCACACATCTCAGGAATGGTCGAACTGAGAATGTACAAGACTAACACTTCATTTACACTCATACATATCATCCTCATTCATCCTCTGAAGAATTATCTAAACGGTAGTTACCGGAGGCTAAACAGGAAAAAGAAGAAGAAGGATAGGCACATTTAATCAGAATTATGATCCTTCACAAGGTGATATTCCCACCTTACAAATTAAGATAAGTAATCTTCTTGAATTCCGAAGCAAATATGACACCATTCAACCAGAAATTGAATCGGCATATTTTGATGAAGTTTTGGCTTGAGATTGTATACAAGTCTAAGAAGACTTTGTAACGATTATAAATTCTGACCTAAATTTAAAATTAAATTAAATTGGGTTATGTAAATTTGTGAATTCATTTGTATTTTATTTTATATTAAACTATTTCGTTATATGGATTTTTTATACGTCGATGGATGATATATTTGTTAAAATATAAAAGTTAAATTAATAGCAGCATGATTCATTTGTTATTAAATTCCTTCTTAAAATAAATTTTATGAAAAATGACATCATGCTGGAAAAATGTACTAACGTTTTCTATACAAAGAGAGTTACGTTTGTATGATTACACATACTCACACAGACTTGGACAATTCAGAGAAATAGTGGTGGGGTTAGACCTGTGACACCATCAGAAAGCAAAATTATGTGTAAAATTATAATTAAAACTAATCCTGGATTGACCGATTCTTTAGTATCATATTATTAGTAAGATATTTTGTTAATTTTTGATGTGTACAAGTAGTTATGCAATAGCGGTTCTACAAACAAACCTAAGTAGACAAGTTATGGGACTTTTGAGTCAAATGTGTTTATTATTATTTACTTTATTTTTATAAGTAATATGTATCATTCATCGCTGTTAGTAATATTTTTCATGTAATAAATTTTTTGTGCATTATTAAATTTGATGTTTTTTAAAAGGTTTACAATTTAATAAAAGATAACAGAACTGAAGCTTACAACTTGTGTACTACAGAGTCCAAATTGCAGCATTTAATGAATAATAGTAAAAAATCATCTAATCAGGAATTTAGTTCAAATACAACATTTAAACAAACACAACTAAAACCCATTATTATACCTTTATTTAGAGGTAATGTGTTAGAGTGGCAGCACTATTTCAATATATTTATTGATTTAGTACATAATAGAGATGATTTATCTGATATTTAAAAATTACAGTATTTACATTCCTCTGTGAAGGATGAAGCCTTAGCTATCATTATAAATCTGCCAATAACAAATGAAAATTTTGTTATTGCTCTAGAATTACTAAAAACACAACTTGATAACAAATATATAATTGTATTTTATAATGCTGAGCACATTTTAAGGTCAGATTCTATAAAAAGAGAATCTGTAGATACTTTATCCAAATTTATTAATGAAATTTCTTCATATGTGAATTTGCTTAAAGCTATAATACACTTCCTGTAAACACATATGAATTTATTTTTGTCCAATTTCTAACATCAAAATTGGACTACAATACCTCAAGATTATGGAAGGAAAAGTTGTCAAATGAAAAGTTTCCCACCTTTAAAGACTATCAAATTCATTGATGCTTGATGACAACTTCTTGAAAATATTAATGCATTCACTTAAACACGAAAGTGAAAACAGAAAACAAAACAAAAGGACAGCGTCATAACAATTCAACCAAAGCTTTTAACAAACGCTTTACCTTGAATTATAACAAGCAATTTAGAGGAAATAATGTCAGTTTTTATTAAAAATTTAAGTCTAAGCATTGTTTATTTTGTAATTCAAACCATCATTTACAACATGTAAAGATTTTTTTAATTTGTTGATCGATGAATTCAGAGACTTTTTGAGGCATAATAATTGTTGTTTTTATTTGTTTAAATAAAGGTCATTCTATTAATGAGGGTTACTCAAAAAAATTATATATGTTTTGTACTAAAAAACATAATACATTCGTTCATATGGACTAAATTAATCATTCTAATTTAGTTGGCACTAAGCCTGAAGGTAATACCTATTATTCATTTAATAATCAACAGCTGTTAACTGTTATGGGTTCAGTTTTATGTTGCTCACCCTGTAGTATAAGGTATATAGTTTAAGAGAAATAAATTGTATTTATAAAGTTTTCAGAATACATTTTTTTACGATGAAACGGTCTTTACTTTAGAGATAACCTCTCATAAATTTGCCCAAAAATGAATACTTAAAACTTATTAAAAATGATATCCCCATTTCAGGCATAAATAACTCATTATCTCAATCCAAAGTGTTACATTTACATTACACTGTCGATATAAGAACTTTTCATTCAAAGTGCAATGTGCTGTTTTATCTGATGTATCAGATAGCTTTCCATCAACCACATTTGACATTTGTAATCTTAATCTTTCTCGTAATATATTTCTAGCAGATCCCAAATTCAACATAACAAATAACAGTGATAACATACTGATTGGAGAACAATTCTATTAGAGTCTTATCTTGCTTGGGAAATTCATTTGAAATCCCAGATATCCAACTATTCAGCAAAAACTAAATTACGATATATACTTAGTGGTCGCCTTCCTAATAACATTAAGGGCAACAATACTGTCGCATCTTTTCTTGCTCGTAACACTCACAAAAACCTCTCAACTGTACTCAATAAAATCTGGAAAATTGAAGAAATTAATACTGATGCTTCAGTTAATGAAACCTCTACATGTGAAAAACATTTTCAATCCAACACTGCTCAAAATATCAAGGCAAATTTGTTGTGTCGTTACCACGCAAAGATCATAACATTCAATTAGGCAATTCTTTTGTTAATGCTAAACTTAGATTCTTATCTTTAGAAAGAAAACTAATCAACAATGCCTATTTACTCACCATCCAGTATTCAAGCCTTCTAGTCTAACTAATAAAATTTGAGTTGTCTTTGATGATTCTGCCAAAACCAGTAATGGCCTATCCCTTAATGATACTTTTATTAGACAGACCTGTAGTACAAGACCTATTTTCCATATTGCTTAGATTCAGAATTCATAATTCAGGTATTAGTTAAATGTAATGATTCCAATTTACAACATATTCTTTGGCATGATTCTACAGATCAAGAAATAAAACACTTTGCATTACAAACTATAATGTATGGGACCACTTGTGCACCATATCTAACCACTAGATGTCCAATTCAAATTGCTAATGAAAATGAGAATGATTTTCCACAAGCCCCTAAGGCCATTCGAAATGATTTTTATGTTGATGATCTCATAACAGGTTCAGATAACTTAAATGAAGTTATTCAGTTGAAAATTGATACTTCTAAATTATTACAACAATATGGTTTTCCACTCCATAAATGGTTTTCCAATAATAGTATCATTTCTTCTTCTGAACACAATTCTTCCATTCCTTCAAATCAAGAACAGAATTTACATACTTAAGGAGCTCTTTGGAATAATTCTTCAGACATGCTACTTTTCCAAGTTACTCATTCTAATAATTCAAAAAAACACTAACAAATATTTTGTCCATTATAGCAGGTGTGTTTCATCCTTTAGGACTCATTGGTCCTATAGTTTTCTCACAAACATTTTATGTTATTGTGGCAACTTAAAATTAATTGGGATGAAATATTACCCAACATGTTATTAATAAAATGGCTCAATTTTTACAACCAGTTGCATTTGATTGAATCAGTTAAAATAAATAGTTCCATCAATCCTAACATTGATACTAGAATTAATTCTATTCAAATACATGGATTCTTCAATGTCTCTATAAAAGGCTATGGCTGTTGCATTTACATGTGAACTGTATATACCAACTGTACAACTTCTTCTAATTTACTTTGTTCTAAATCAAAATTAGCACCCTTAAAACCAATTACACTACCAAGACTTGGACTTTGTGGTTGTTTACCACTAAGTCACTTATTATTAAAGGTAGTTACTACCTTAAACATACATTTTGATGAGACACTTATGGACAGATTCTGCAATAGCACTACATTCATGGACAACCATCTAATTGAAAAGTATTTTTCAGCAATAGAATTTCTGAGATTCAGAAAAATACTTCAGATGCTAATTGGCATTATGTCAAATCCTCTAACAATCCAGCAGATGTATCTTCTACAGGTTATACACCAAGTAAATTACTTGACATGTCACTTTGGTGGCATGATTCTCAATGGCTTTCACAATCTTCTTTCCATTGGCCAAAAGATAATAATATTATTTTTAATAACTATAATATGAATTCTGTATGTTAATAGAAAAACACAAAAATATAGTTACATCATTTGTTGTAACAACCACTGTGTATGAGATTATACAAAACAATTTTCTTCACTACACACTTTAATTCGCACATTTAGTTTCTGTTTTAGATTTTTTCATAATGCTAAATCAATTAAAGTGAAATTAATCATTGGTTCCATAAGTACAAAGGAATTAAATCATACTCTTAATTTTTTTATTCAACAATCACAACACATGCATTTAGTAACAAAATAAATAATCTTAAAGCAATCAAGCTATTTCTAATCATAGCAGACTTATTTCATCCATTTATGGATAATTTAGGCTTACTTCATGTAGGAGGCAGATTACAATATTCTGTATTACATTACCATGTAAACATCCTCTTATTTTAGATCTAAATGCAAATATTACAAACTATTTATTAATGCTGAGTATTTGCATCTTTTGCATTCAAGTGTTCAATTAACACATCATTCTTTACATCAGAAATATTGGATTATAAAGGTAAGAAAATTATTTCTTCTACCATTCGTAAATATACGATATGCTTTCAATATAATGCAAAAAGCCAAGTATAGCAAGTTGGTCAGTTACCATCTTCCAGAGTTATTCCTTCCCGACTACTCTCTACATGCACAGTAGACTACGGCGGTCCAATTATGTTTCATCATGGTGGGCAGAGGTCTAAGACCTTAAGTAGAACTTACATAGCACTTTTCATATGTCTCACTACTAAAGCTATTCATTTAGAATTAGTTTATGATCTGACGTCAGTCATTTATTGCAGCATTTAAATGATTCACATCATGTAGGGGTATTCCTACTCAAGTCTTTTCTGATAATGGTTCCAATTTCTGTTATGTCAAAAATATACTTTATAATTTGTATCAATTTTTAAATTGAGAAAAACTAAAATCAAGCATTCACAACTACACAAGGTATAACCTCCCTCCCAAGGTATTTATTCCTCCCTCTTCACCCCATTTTGGTGGTTTATGGGAAAGCACAATCAAAAGTGTTGAATTTCATATGCGTCATATAATTGGACAAACGATCCTTAATTTTGAGGAATTATATACAGTTTTAACACAAATTGAAGCCCGTCTCAATTTCCATCCTATCTTTGCTTCAACTGATCATAGAGATCTAGAACCTTTATCTCCAGGACACTTTCTCATAGGATGTCCACTCACTTCCTTGCCTGAACCCAATTACTAAAAAATTAAAATTAATCACTTAGGCCATTGGCAATTATTCCAAAAATTTATAGTCATTCTGGAGATGATTGTCTAAGTACTATTTCCATTATTTACAGCAATGCAATAAATGACATTTTCATTTAATTCTAGAGATTTAGTATTAGTTACTAACAAAAATTCTTCACCCATGCATTGGACACGTGGAATTGTCATCCAGGATTACTCAGGCTCTGACAAGTTGGTAAGGATTGTTGATTTACATATAGTTAGTGGTCGATTAAGAAGACCTGTGCATAAATTATGCCTATTACCAATCTCAAATGATTGATTTAAATGATATTTTTTATTGATTTAATTATTTTCATACTGTTGTTCTTGTAATTTCATTTGATTCTTATAATATAATGATTTCTTATAATATGACTATTTACATGCTCATAAATATTGTATTAATTTTTATAACCCAATTTACCTATTTGTACTAATTTAATTATTATTTCACATCTATATTATACATTATACGATTATGTATTGATTTATATATTAGGTGCAATAAGACACCAGTAATAATTTATTGATGTTGAGGATTAGGGTTCCCTAGATTTATTTATTATTTAAGATTAATGTGAATGTCATTTCAAACTATTATAAGTTAAAATGTTCAATTGTATTATTATTTATTTAATCAATATGCTGACTATTATTATTCAAAATACTATTAAGAGCTTTTTAATTAATTTATTATACATTTATATGAGAACTATTAATACAGGGTTATCATAAAAGAATGGTGCGGTTTTGCACATGGTTTAAATAAAAACAGAATTACTTACAGTTTATGTTTTTTATTTTTCAAATTTGTCGTCTCAAACATTTTTTTACATAATTAATAAATTTCAATATGTGCGCCCTTAGTCGCTCGACAAATGTCCAAACGATACTCAACTTCTCTTCAAACATTAGTTAACATTTCTTCGTTAATGGTTGTCATTACTTCATTAATCCTGTTTTTTTAAGCGGTTTAGGTCGCGAATTTTTTGTGTATAAACAAGGCTTTTGATGTACCCTTACAAGAAAAAATCGCAAGGTGTCAGGTCTGGACTCCTTGGAGGCCAAAGTATGGGTCCTTGCCGGCCTATCCATCGATCTCCAAATTTTTCGTTCAAAGCGTCCGTGGCCGATGCATTGAAGTGCGGGGGAGCACCGTCTTGTTGGAAATGAAGTCGATGAATATTTTCGAGTTCATCCGGCTGAGGAAAGCAATAATTGGTTAACATGTCAAGATACACGACTCCATCCGAGTTTCAATTCCTGCAGTATCTGGATTTTATAAGCGTGTAATTTCAGTTTTTTACGTAAAACTTTATGAACTGTTGATTTTGGAATACCTAATTCGACGCTTTGCCGGGGGATAGACTTCCTAGGACTTCTAATTGCCGATCGTCTAATTAGTTCAACCGTTTCGTCGGTACACTTGGTCTGCCAGTTGATTTCTGTTTCTTAACCGATCCGGTTTCTTCGAATCGTTTGAACCAACGTGTTATGTTATTTTTGTGTGGTGGATCTCTTCCGAATTCACGTCGAAACGCATGTTGAACTAAAATTACGGATTTTAATTCAGCCATCAATAAAACACACTTTGCTTTGTCTTTATCCAAGAACATAGTAACTCGCTAAACTCACCACAACAACAATACAAGAACTGACGTTGTGGTTACAACTGCTGATAAACAAACTTTTGGGTTGGAGGCTTTCAGGGATACCGATATAACATCTAGAAATTTCCCTACAATCTTCCTATGAATTACTGAAACCGCACCATTCTTGTATGATAACCCTGTATTATATCACAAATGAATGTAAATACCATTGCAACTAAACATAAATATTAAGAATTTATTATTATTCATTTATTCATAATTAAACTTTGTTATTCTGTTGAAATGCAACATTATAGATTGTGTCATGTATGTAACTTATTGTAATTGCAAAAATCAAAAAAAAAATTGTATGATTTTTGGTGGGCAGTTATGTTAAGACTCAGGTTTCATTTCCTTCTTTTTTATTTGTAAAAATAGAAATTTTCACTTTTTTCTTACTCATTATAAATTCTTCTTTTTTGTGTTACTCTTATTAAATGAATTGGTTCAATGCTCTGTTTTTAGTAAGTCTAGTTTTATCCTTCAAAGACTGAACTTGCGTTTGTAATGAATGTATATTTAATTGATATAATAATGATATTTATATGACTTACAATTTCGAAGTATAACTGAAATAATCTATATTACAAACAAAATAAAGACTTTTATTTATTTAAATGAACCAGCGAATAATAAAATATTTAGAATAATTAAACCTAACCAAGGTATTGAACCAAGGCAGCATATTATTTGACAATGTTAACAGTTATTTTATTAATAAAGATGTAAGTAAGTAAGTAAGAAAAAGTAGAATATATTTTAGTGCGTATAAAGAATCTCTTGTAACTGGGTGAAAGAAAGGGAGAAGTAGATTTAACAACAGGTTTTTATCGTACTGATTCAGGATTACATTCATATAGTATGTTCAGTTTAAATGGTTCATAGCCAATGCTGAGATAAAACAGTTTTTCGTGCTAATTAAAACATGCTGAAATTTTTCTTACTTATTTATATTTTTAAAGTCAAAATAATTGTGTTGAGCTTTTTTTCTGTGACATTGTTAACAGTACAATAATATAAGTAAATATACATAGTAAAGGCCTTTAATTGCATGAAATAAGATAATTAATTAAATTTTCTTAGCACGGTACCGTTACTATTTTATATAAATAATAAAAGTTCAACTTACCAACTATAGGTAAGTTGAACCTTTATCATTTATATAGATAATTAATCGTTTGGCTTTTTTGAAAAGTTTTAAGAAATTAATTCTTTCTTGTGCATAAGTATTAAATAATACTAAAAAATTGTTTATCAATATGCTGAATACTCTTTTCCCACTCCTTTTTTCTAAAAATGAGTGTACAGTCCGCATCACTCTTCTCAAAATTCACTGATTATGGAAAAAATTACAAGGATAGTTAATTTTATTTTTTCCCTTATTAGTATAAGGTTTAAACTCTTCAAATATTTCAGGAACAAAAGTAACTTTTTTTAACTGCAATGACACCTGAAATTCCTGCCAGATTCACTGGCTGTGCTGACATATTAAAAAAATATGCAAGATTATATGGGGCAATTTTTATGTTGTAAATCACTTGCATTACATGTTCTTAAAATTAAAAGCACTACTACAGACTACATGGATAGAAAAGCTTCAAATCAGCTCCATTTAAAGACATGGGCATCACCAACCAATTCTGTTTACAAATAACTAATACAACTTAACATCCTAAATCAGTTGAAATTTTTTGGAAGGAAATCAAACTTGCTGATTATTTACCATTCTGTTTAATGTTTATCTTTTTCTCTTATTTGAAACAAAAGAGAGCATAATATATATCTCTTAGTTCTACAAAAAATACCAGTAGCAATTATTAATGAAAGATACCTTTTGAGTAAATAGCTGAGGATAAATGCTGAAAATTGATGTTGAAGACAAATGGAAAAACTGGTGCTGGAACCCATCATTAACTATTCTGTTATTGAATCTCAGAAGGAGAAAATAAAACAATATTTTATATTTTATGATATATTGTTTTCAGGATGTTTTATTTTACATTTACCTGTATTTTTTTCAAATTTATCAAATGTTCTTGATTTAATTTTTAGTCTGAAATTTTATTTAATAATTTCAGGCTGCAATGGCTGATGTAGAAGATAAACCATCAGCACTTCAAAACTGGTTGAATGCTGATCCTGTACTTGACTTGCAACTGAATGAAGCAGTGAAGCTGTTGATGTTAGAGCGGACAATACATCTATTTGATTCAATGAATATTGGCCAGAATGTTCCATTATTTGCAGTTCTTTTGTTCGCTAGAGACACTTGTGTAACCATTTGTGATTTTATGAACAATCACCTTTGCAGAGTTGGTGACACTGGCGGACTTGAAATGGTATGTTGTACCTTCTGTGTAACTTATGTAAATTACATTTATTATGTTTTATTACATAGTTTATAGTCATAAGTATAAAATTAACGTGCACAGTCAAATTTAAGTATAATGAATTTAGCTTATTACAAAATTGTTGTAAACGTAAACCACTTTTTAGTACACCATGTACCTTTGATTATTTTAAATTGGGTTAACCTTTGTTATTATGAGCAAGGTTAGGTAACTAAAACTTCAGGGGGTCTCAATTTAAGAGTGCTGGGACTGGCAACTCAGTGGTCAATATTGATGGCAGTTTTTATTTTACTTACAAAGATTACATACTACATTTTCATAATGTATTTATTGTAGACAGAAACATTATGTGGTACTAATGAATTCACTTTAAAAAACTAGGTAAAAAAAGATGTCTTTAACATTTTTTTTCTTTTACCCAGAGAAAAGATTCCTAAATCTTGGTTTTAAGTTCTTTATATCCTGGTTTTAATAGATTCTTGAATCCATAAATCTGGGTAGTTACATAACTTTCTTAATTGAAGTAGTTAGGAATCATAATGGTGGCAGGCCCTTCTATGTCACATCCATGATATTATGATATTGAGGAGATTTCCTATTATAGTGGTAAATGATTCAGAAAGAAAAATATTTGCATCACTTCAGATTAAATCTAACACCCTTATGGGTAGATGTGAGAAAAACAAAGAACTAGAAGACTAAGCTTACTGTCTTAAGAAAATTAAATTGCTTGAGAAAGTATGTAATTTTATGTTACAAGTATAAAATTGCTTATAAAGTACAAGATGTGATTGGAAAGTTTTTAAGGCAGGACTTGTAATTTCAAAATGGCAGTACTTACAGGCTATTGTGATGAATCTCCTTCAGAGTAATCCCCTTCTGACTGAACTTGACTCCCAACAGTGTTTCCACTTGTAGAAGCATTTCCTGCAAATTTTCTTTCTTAAGGGTCTTAAGAACCTTCTCAAAATTTACCTGGATGTCTTCAGTTTAGTCAAATCGGTTCCCATTTAGCAAAAATTTCAATTTAGGAAACAGGAATAAGTTGGCAGGAGCTAAATTTGGGGAATAGGAGGGTTGTGAAAGCACAGAAATTTGGAATTTGGCCAAAAATTTCAGTCAAGAATGGACACTGAACCAGTGCATTGACATGTTAGAGGAACAAATTCTTGTCTTGCCAGAGTGCAGGCCTTTTCTTCCACACATTTTTGCCCCAATGCTGAGGACACTTTTATAGTATTCCTGGTTGACTTTCTGTCCCTTAGGGGCAAATTCATGATGCACAATACCCATAGAATTGAAGAAAACCACCTTGTCTTCACATTTAACCTACTGTGTCACACTTTTTTTGGTTGTGGCAAATTTGAACCCTTCTACTGCAATGATTGTGCCTTTGTTTTTAAGTCATACCCATAAACTCATGATTCATCAACTGCAATTACCCTATTTAACAAATTTGTGACAGTTTTGGCCCAATTAATCAGTACTTGAGACACTTAAAGTCAATTTTATTTCTGGTAATCTGACAGAAATTTTGGAATGAGTTTCACAGACACTAAATGCATGTTCAAATCTTCAGTTAAAATTAACTGAACCATGTAGAAACTTAAATTCAGTTCATCAGCCATCTCCCTAATTGTAATTCTATGGTCAAAGCATACTAAATCGTGAACTTTCACAGTGTTTTCATAGGTTTTTTAAGTGAAAGGCCAGCCGGATCGGTGGTCATCTTCGACTGATTTGTTGAACCAGATAAAAATATTTGACCAGCTCAGACATTTATCCCTGAAATCTGTTTTTAAGAGTTCATAAATCTCCGAAGCTGATTTCCTGGTTTTCAAACAAAATTTTACACAAATTTGTTGATCCATTTTTTCTTCCATTTTGGAAAATCAGCAATCCACTGAGAACCAAACACATGACTTCATTCACCAGGATACCACTCTCTACTGAACAAAGATGTTGCAATGTTTTTGAGCAATGGCAACACCTGTCTTAAAACTTTCCAGTCACACTTCGTATGTGTTTATGTACAGAGTAGTTTCAAAAACTTCCTAGAAAACATTTATTTTACAAAAATTATATACAGTGAAAAGTTTTAGATCATTTGCCTTTTAAGTAATTTCCTTCAGCTGCTACAAACTTTTCCCAACATTCATAAAGTATTTTGAACATTTCTGGAACCGATTTTTAGAACCTGCTTCAACTACTTCCCATTTTGGCATTTTTGTATCACTTTTCTTTCAGAGTCAGTTTAAAACAAAGCTACAATCAAAGATTAGTTGGTGCAAAGTCAGGAAAATATCATTGCTGCTCCAGAGACCACACATTGTATTGTGCAAGCTACTGTTTGATCAGCATTGATTGACATGCAGTCACATTGTCATGTAAAAGAACCTGATTGTTTGGTTTCTATTTCTCTGGACATTTTCTTTTGACTGCTTTCTGTAGATAGTGAAAGTCACTTCACTGTACACTGTTTAGCTGTCTGGAATAAATTCATGATTACTCATAAAATCAAAATTCCATCATAACTTTTGTTTTGTTTTTGTCCAAACAAAATTTCTGAATTTGAGGAAATAATAGGTTTTAATTTTGGTAAACTGAAATTGTGTGTGTGTGTGAATTGTATAAAAAAAACTGTCTCTGATAATTAATTATATTATTCAAAAAAGTGTTTATGTTAATCAGCCATTATGATAAGATCTCCTGACACTATTATGTGTTTCTTTCTGATTTACTTATGACATATTTGAGACAAGGTCTTAAGAAACATAATGCACTTTCAGATAATTTTGGAGTGTACTGTGGCAACTTCCCCTTGGTATTTAAATTTCTGATGCTGTCTATTCTCAACATCCGGACCCCAAAGGAGAAGACACCCACCTCGTGACAGATCCAATCACCACACCACTCCCTCTGCCTCTGTACGTAGCTCTTAGGGGCTTTACTAGAAGTTATCTTTAAGGTCTCAAGATATATTTCATCTTGCCTCAGTCAGGATGCCACCGATGTGAATGCCACTCTTAAACAAATCCTACAGACATTACAAGTCTTAAACAAGATTGAGCTGAAAGCTACCTACCTGACAGCAGAATGAGTCCAACAATTGCATAGGAAGCAAAAATACAATGCTGACTTCCTATTGTAATTTCTAGAATCTTTCCAATTTATGAAAGTGCTATTGTAACAAGATGGCACCTCTTTCAGAAACTTAGAAGTTAACTCATATATAAATTAAGTATTTATGTATGTAACATTATACATATATTACTTTATTGCCATAGCAACCATCAATGATAGTTTGTGTTGCCAACTGTTAAATAACAGTGCTATAATTAGAATAAATTTACAGGTATGCAACTTTGAAAAACTAAAAACACAGTTTTCTGATCATATATATATATATATATATATATATATATATATATATATACACAAGGGCATATCAAATGTAAATGAGACTTTTTTTTAAACAGTTTTATTTGGTGTAATCAAATAGCCATGCATACACCATTTTTCAACATAATCTGCTTTAGAAATGCATTTTTCCCAGCATATGGGAGGTTTTTTATCCCGACATCATAAAATAAAGAGGGTTGTGTCAGTAGCCAATTGTGCACAAAGTCCTCCACTGCTGCATCATTTTGGAATCATTGTCCTCCTAGTGCTTCTTTAAGCAGCCCAAAGAGATGAAAATCACTGGGCTGTAGATCAGTGCTATAGGGAGAATGGTCAAGTGGAGTCCATTTCATTTCCTTTAATTTTCTGCAAGTTAGAGCTGCAGTACAGGCCTGAACATTGTCATGGAGGAGAATAATATCTCGAATCGGTTGGTCACGTCTTTTGTAACAATAAGCAACCTTTACCTCATTCAAAAGCTCACGGTAATAAGCAGCATTTATTGTGCAACGCTCATGCAAGAAATCAATGTGTAAAATGACTCGCTGGTCAAAAAAAACAGTTGCAAGCACCTTGCCAGCTGAAAGCTGAGTCTTGGCTTTCACAGGGGCTGGCTGCCTCTCCCTTCCTTTGCCACTTCATGTAGCTTGTTTGGATTCAGGCGTCTAATGATGGACCCAAGTTTTGTTGCAGGTGATGATTTGATTCAAAAATTCCTCCCTTCTTCTGCGAACTGTGCTGAAAGCCCCTGACAGACTTGCAAACATCTCACCTTGTGTTCTGCTGTCAAAAGATGAGATACCCACCTGGCACACTCTTTACAAAATCCTAGACCTTTTGTCATGATTGTTTGACAGCTTCCATAACTTATTCCAACCTGTGATGCAATTTTGGAAACTGATCGCCTTCAATAAGGTCACGAATCGTGTGAATATTCTCCGTAATGCTAGTTCGAGGACGGCAATCATGTTCCTCATTTTCAACCCATTGAGATCCTTCCTAAATTCCTTATATCAGGCAAACACACGAGTCCTTGACAATGTTTAATCCCCAAACTGTGCAGTCAATCTTCGCAAAATTTCCACTGGTTTTATGCCTTCATGAGCAAGAAATTTAGTGATAATGCATTGCACAGTAGAAGGATGAATCTGTTGCTCTTACATCACAATCGCTACTGCCAAATTGGTCTGAACCAGACACCACCTAGTCTTCTCACTCCTGACATCTCTACCAATGCACTCTAGAAGCGCCCACCCACTCCCTTCAAACTTACGCATTCAGAATGAAACATCTTGTTTTGATCCACTCCATATAACCTACTTGAGATAGTTTAGATTAATGATGAAGGCAAATGTTTTAAAATATCACTAATGTGTGGGCATATAAACATTACAGAAATCAGATGTACACTTTCATCACTAGATGCCCTCAAAATTACATTTAATAACACCTCTGATGCAGGTAAAGATCAGAAAAGATTTTAAAGCACATCCTCAATTGTAGAATGTGATTTTTAGATTTCTATTTTGAAATTTTATATCACATTTTGTTGTCATACACTTCACTTATTAAAAAGAAATGTTTGTAATTGTAAATTCCAGAGTGTAAGGAGCAGATTAATTTTTAAACGTAGACTATTTACAGACAGTCATTGCTGTGCATATTAATAACGTAAATTTTGATAATTGATATTTTCAGGTGGAAATGTATCTTTTAGGGTATACACTTAATGTCACCCTTAGGGTTGTTCGACCTTCAGCATTTGGTACAGAAGACTTTATTTGCTTCTTTCCTGAGGAGAATACAAAATGCTTGCCGGAAATAACAGTTATTGCAGAAGATGACCGTCACTACAATATATTAGTCAAGTAATAAGAATCATTAGAATTATAAGTTTGTAGTATGGTAAACTTTGTAAACTTAACACCCTCTTACTGTTGAGAGTATATTTTTATGTATACATTTAGTATTATCTCCAGTTAAAAAATTCTAAACAAAGAGTTACTACCACAAATACTTCCAATGTTTTAAAATTTATTGTTGATTACAGTTTGAAAGCACACTTTTAAAGTATTGTCATGAATACTGAATTTACTGATGTTATTCGTAGTTGTTTATTTCTTTTCTTTATTAAAAGAATGAATTTATCATCTTAAAATGTACTTACAAGTCATTTTTCAGTAAATTATATTGACTACAGAATTTATTGGCATTAATTTAGACGAAGGAACAAGGAATGGTAGATAAATGATGTATAATTTTGTGTGAGGTATTCAATAAAAATTTTAACATTTGAAGGTACTTGGTTTTCATTTTTGTATGCATCAATATGTGTCTTCTCTACAATAACTAAGGCAGTAAAAATTGAAATGGTAGTGATCTGTGTGATAATGAATTGAATAACTAGGTTGTATTAGGCCATCCATATAAAGTTATATACAGAATGCAGAACATATCGGTTTCACTAAAAATCCAAGTAAACCTATTTAATCTGAATTTTTTTTCATAAATTTTATCAAATTTATGAAAAAAATTGTTTTAAAATAAATTAATAATAACTAATAATTAATTAATTTAATTATTAATAATTTATTTAAATTATTTTTAAATAAATTTTATTTTTTAAATTTATCATATTTTTCATTGAACTTAAATTTTCTAAGTTCTTTCAAATGATCCAAATTTTCTTTTCCATTTGATGAATAGAAACAGTTGTCCCCTATTACCACATCCATACAACATAAAACAAAAAATTATCCATAAGTCAGACATACAAGTTACATATATACAGTGTCTACCTCATTTTCAGTGGAATTCTCTCAGAACTATAGATATCTGTCTGAATTACTATCCTGTAGGCCCTATAGCTGTGCATGTATGAATTATTTTAAGTCAAAAGTTGCAAGTTGCAGATTCAATCAGGTATTCTAGATGGAGTGCTGTATGTTAGCTATTGAATCCAATTAAAAAAAAATCATACCATAATTATTTAATGTGTGGGATGATTGACTATCATTGGTTTACATATTACCCAGTATTAGCTTAATACTGGGCTATTTACAAGAACTGAAAGTAAATTAAGCTATTTTCAAGATTATGTTTTCAGGTGATCTTTTTTTCTTTTTATCAGAAGCCAAAACATATTGCAAGGGTCTTAAGTATGAGATTAAAAATGTCTTGTTTATTGGTAGTGAATAATTTTATTAATATTAATTCATCAGTGTTCTAGGTATGACCAAATCCATTTTTACAGATACTCATAGAGGTCTACAATTTCTAAAAAATCAGCTTTGAATTTTAAGCTCCCAAAATCTTTACATCCATAAAAACTAGTATCAAATTTTTTATTATTTTTTATCTTTATCTGTGAAGTTTTTTTTAAATTAAAATGTTGAAAAATTATCAGCGGAAAATAATTTATTTGGAATTAGAAAGCGAATTCTAAATTACTGTTTCTATGTAAGTTTCAATTTTAAGCTACAGATTGCGCAGCATAACTTGACGATTGCTGCCTAACATGCAAGGGCAGTATACTGTACACTCTAACAATATCCACATCATCACAAGTGTACCATGGATCATCAGGGTTATAAATGCAAATGAAACTAAACTGCAAACATTTATGTAATAAATTACAATTCATGATACACTGAAGCTGTAAGAGGTAATTTAACTATTGAAAGAAAATCAAAATAAATTAATTAAAATGTAATTGTAATTTGTAATAACTTTACAAAAAATGATGAAATATAAAAAATCCGTGGAAAACAAAAACATAAATTATTATAATATGTTAAATAGCAGCAAATGGTGTTATCTAATTATTACAATTTTTTAATACAAATAATCTAATTTAGTTACTCGTATAGGTTAAATATTTCATTAATATTTGAATTAAGTTAAATCAAACTTACCAGTTTGTGTTCTGTATTAAAACTTTATGAATCCGTTTCTTCAACTCCAAATAGTATCTCGATGGAACCTCATCTTCAGTATCACTCGCTGTTTCATCATTAGAAGTTTCACCATTTAGGTTGATGATTAGTTTGTCAACTTCAATATCCTTGCAGTAGTCATTTTCAATTTCAATAATTTCTCACAACATTTTAACCACATACTAGCATCAATAGAAGAAACTTTTTATTCAACAAGAGCAATAATATTTGCCACTTTAAAGGTTATGTTTCAATCTGCCACCCATTCTTTTATTATTCCCCAAAGAAGTTGTATTGGTTTTAAATCCAGGTGATACAAAAGGGCAGTCTAAGAACCATATGACTCCGCATTTCAAATGCTATCAAGGGAATAAATTACAACCGGATTTGATGCTTGTATTGACTGAAGTAACTCTCTTAAAATCATTGTAACTGGTTTTTGTCTCTTGTGATCCAGAAACTTAACTCTCAATTTTCTTCATTTGAAAATATGCCTTCCGCTTCCCTTTTTATACATGTTATCGCACTAACAAATACACCAGTAGCTTTACTACAATAAAGCTGAACTTGTTGCCAAGGAATAAGAAAACTGTAGTCTCACTTCTTAGATTTGTTGAGCTTAGCTTTTTTCAAAAATATTAACACATTATATACAATTTCTTTGCTCTGTCCATGCAATATTTTACTTTGATTTTAATTACAGGATTCATTGTTACCGAAAAAATGTCACTAAAATAAACTTTTTTTTTCATATTAATACACTAACATTATTAGGCTCTATAACAAAAAGAAACTACAATCAGTTTTCAAAACCCATACATAATATACTTTATAAACAGAAAAAAGTTAAATTCTTAAAAAGATGTCACTTATAAATTAAAATAAAAAGGGCACAAATAAATATATTGAACTTGTCTTGTTACAGTTCAGAAGATTGTGATCCTACTGTCACATAAGAGGATACTAAATGCTTTATTATTTATTGTTATATGTAATAATTGTTTATATATCCAAGAGCCTACACATCTACTATAACAGGTGTTGGATAACATGAATCATAGTTACATGCACATAACTTTAATTGCTTTAAATGCAAATGTAAATACTGAAATTAGATGATGTCATTGTAAACATGATTTTGTAATATTTTTGTAATAACGATGTTTCTGGAACACATGCATAACAGCTCTTCAAACCCCACGCAGTCCACTCACCATCACGGTGCAAATCGTCAACTTACAGTGCAGACCCAATAATTTGAGTAAACTGTACAAAATATTTTTCCCTAATTAGTCTACGAATTCTTTTAAAAAATATTAAAACTACTATAAATAAAAATAATGGTGTAGGTTGGTAAACATTTAAAGTAAGAAGTTCAGAAACTTTTTCTGTATTAATTTCATTAATTATCTTATCTTAAATATCTAAAATTTTGTAATAATATTCAATAGTGTTCTCCTCTTTGGAGTAGAAATACACCTACTTCTAATTATAAAAAATAAAAATTTATACTTAAACAGTGAAACTTCTACTGACAAATATCTCTAAACAATGGACAGTTTTACAATTCAGTCTCTTAAATAGAGTTTCTTTTAAAATACTCTAAACAGTAGACAAATAAATATGTTGGAAAAAGTAGTGTGTTTAATTTTTATGCTTGTTATAAAATAATTATGCTGTACTCTAATCAAACTTATTACATTTCTTGTTTATGTGTTATGTTCTTATTTATGTATAAACATTTTCCATTCTTTGTCTGTAGAAGATAGAGAGCCTTTGTGTTTGAATATAGGTTTATTTTATGAGTCATTTTATACACTTTACTGTCAGTTTTTGTTTATTCAATACATACCCTATTAATGCTAATTTCGTGTATACTACAGATCAATATATTTTATATACATTTAAAATTAAAATGTTTTCATAAAGTTGGGTTTCTTAAAGGAGACACTATTTTTGGCATAAACAGTTTTACACAAATGTTTTCTAGATTCAGTAAGTTAATTGATATTCATAGTCACAGCATAGAAACTAATGTGTTTGTTAATATTAATGGAAATGTTTGAACAAAAAAAGCAAAGATGTTTTAGTTCTGTACTTTTCACTTCACAACAAAATTATGAAAATAGTCATGAGTTTGTAGATAATGTTATTTTAAGAGATCTACCAAAGATTACATCTTGTACTGAAGTGATTCGACTTGTCCTGTCGTAAAGGAGCTGATTACTTGACTGATGATATAACAAAATTTTAAAACCTACTGTAAACAAACAAAATATCTTGAATAAGATCTCAAATAAAAAGTTTGTTCTTAATCAATGATGATCCATAACTTATTGCTAAATGATCAGACAAATTATATATTCTAGAATTACCTGAAATTTCACAACAGAATGCAAAACAATGGACTGGAAACAAAATATATGACTTGATACAATGTTTATTTTTCATTTAATAAAACATAATTCTCTGGAAAAATAAATATGACTATTTAAAAATTGTAGCCGAATCAAATTGAACTTTTATTTTTGTTAAAATGATTTATAGAATGTTTATTTTAAAAAAAATTGTTTTATTAAGTTTAATTTTTAATTTTTTTATAATTAGTTGAATGTGTTAATACTGCTTTTATTATGCTTTTAAATGTAGCGTACACATACTTTTATATACAATATTTTGTTTTGCTTCTGACATAATATGGATTGAACTGATATCTGTCTGGTTAAATGGTAAGTAAACAGTTTTACTCAAACTTACTGTACTGTATGTCAGATTACACATAATGTATAGACTCACTGTCTTGCCTGTTAGCTAATTCGTATTCATTAATTTTCTGATGGTAATGTAATCATAAAGGTGATGATATAGGTCAAAGATTGACTACTTATAAATCAGAAATACTTCCAAATAGTAATCATATTTTCTAGCCCCTAATAACATATACCATTCCAAAGTTTTATTATTATTATTATTATTATATACATACTAATAATTACTAGAAATAATATATAGTATAACCTGACAATACAATAACATATAATACAGTGAAATAATAAAAAAAAACCTTGTAACATGCTATTTAAATATTGCATATTGTTTTCAAACAATATGCAGTTAATAGTTAGTTGTCATCTAGTCTAATTCATTTTCTTTGGAATTCAGTTTTTCTTCTTCAAATAAAAATATTATAATTATTATTTGTTTAAAATTGTCTGATAAATAAGAAAAGTTAAGAGATTACTTTATGTAGCCTATACTATCATAATAATTCTAAGCTAACCATATATCATCAGGTAGTCTTTTTCATTGGTTTTCTAACAGGTTATTAGTAGATAGTATTTGATCAATCAGTTCTTAAAGGGTTTAAAAAACAGTGATGGGTTCAAAAAATATTATAGATAAAAATTTTTTGTTCTCAAATTACACTGTTGAACAAAAGACTGTATTTGTTTTGACATACACAGACGTACATATGAAACTGTACATATTTATTTTTATATCAAGCAATTAATATAATTTATAAAATTGTCATTATAAATGTATAGTATTACAGTATTCATTTATGTAAATTAGAGTATGTATATGTAAAATCCTAATATATTCTATGGTTATATATTTTAACATGTTATAAATGTTAAATTAGTATTATTTATGAATTTCTAGTTTATAGTAAAAATTGTTCTGTAGTATTGTTACTTATTATGATATATCATTGTTGTAGAGTATGAATAATAGTTTTTAATTTGTTAGTATATAATTTTGTAGTTAGTATCTAAATTCTGCCTATACAAAGACTGTTGTCACTAAAAGAAATTTTTTCATGTAAACTTTATGTTCAAGGAACAATTGAAAAAGAAAGAAAAAATTGGAAAATATTTGTTCACTATAGACTTTTTTTATCCATTTTACAAATTATCTTTCTAATAATTATGTACTTTTTTAGGTGTGCTAGTTTTCAATTTCCTTGTTGAAAAATTAATGATCCAGTCTTAATAAATATAAATTTAATTTTTCTTGTAAGTTACTTATCAGCTTTGCAGTGCAATTTTAAGATAATATAAAGTATTATATTTATATTTTAATATATATTTTCCAACTTCCCCAGTTTTTCTTTTCGTTTCAAAAATGTTTCTCCAGTGAGTTTTGATCTCTTTTATAACTTCATTACAATGACAAAAAAATAATTTGGACCAGTACATCAAAATTTGTTTAAACTATTTATTTTGTTTTTTTTTTGTGTAATGATTTATTGCATTAGATCAAATTCAAAGCAGGTGCTAATGTTTTTACATCCATTTTACACCTCTGCCTGACCTTTTGCATAATTGGTTTGCACTAATAGGATAAATGTCACTTCATCGATTTGTAGGAACCAGTTCATTAAACAGCTTTCAAGAGTCTTGTGTTGTCTGTCTTCAACCAGTTAAATTTTTTAATTTCTTCTATATTGATAAATTTTGTTACATTTACATTCCTTATAATTTTTTCTCTAGATCGATAGACATTCTTCAAAAATCCATTTCACCTGCAAATAACTTATCCAGTCTTCTCTTGTTCACTGTTCATATTTCTGGCCCATATAGAACCACTCTTCAAGAATGTTTTTTGAGTAGTAGTATTTGTTCTGTTTATGATATACCTATTCTGCCAAACAAAAACAAGGATTAACATTAAATAACTTTCTACCCAAAGAAATCCTGTGTACTTATATTGTGAAGTTCCATTCCTACCTGAAATTGTACCCATTCAACAGAAACCTTTTATTTTTTTCCCTCTTTAGCTAGCTATTACTAGTTATGGTCAGATATTCACTTGTATCAGAATTTATTTTTAAACTCTTCAATGGGCTTCTTAAGTATGAAATATCTTTTCCATCCTGTGAAATTATTACCTGGTCTGTTTTGAATAAAATATGATCCAATATAATTCTCCTGATATGTATTTAACCTGCCTCTTTTTGTACACTAATTTTACCTGCTTCATTTTTTGTTTTAACATTTATTTTTTATTCTTTTGTTTGTCTTATTTGCATGGTTTATTGTCTGTTACTCAAAGAAGCCAGCAGTTGTCACATTTTGAAATACTAACTGTTTTTATCTATTTATAAATAGATGATTTCTACTAAGGTTGTACAAACTGCAGCATTTAAAGATTTTAGGATTGCAAAAAGTCACTGACATGAATACCATATTTCTATTTAGATTTCGGTAAAATGAAACTACTTCCAGTTCAAATATTAGTTTTTGGTTCTTATGCATTAAAATGGAAATAATCAAAACCGCACAAATCAAAGCTCTGCAAAGTCTATAATATAAATCTTTTTATGAAATCACTACTGAATCTTTTCCTATAACATTACTGAAATAAATCTAGAAAAATGTGTTTAGTATTCCTGTCTGTAAAATATTCTGTAACTGTATTAATGTTAAAAATAAAACGGAACATTGAACTAAAAAAAAATGCACAAATGAAGGCACTGATTCATATTTAAATTTATAATCTATAAAAAAATACAGTGTTAGAAAGTGATTTTTAATGTACAAAGATGGCAGTTTTAGTTTCTAAATCATATTTTGTAATTTAAATTTTATAGTGTTTATTTTGGTTATTATTTATATAAATTATAATTATTGGATCTTGGCACATTCATTGCTTTCTGTTCCTAAGATAAACTTCAGTTTCAAAAAGTTGGCAACTATGTTGATATCATAGTAATTATTAATCCAAAGCATTATCTGTAACATAAACTGCATAGTATTAACATGCTGAGTAGATAGTAGTAGTATATAAGGAATTTATATATTAGAAGCTTACAGTGTGAAAAACCTTTAAATGTAGTCATATTATGTCACTGAATTCTTAATCAAGTGCCTTTGCTAGAAAATATTAATTATCTGCTGCTAGTTGGTGTTGGTTTTTTATGTTTTAATAAAATCATTATTTTACAACTCATTGATTACACACTTGCTGGTTCATTAATTTTATTTTAAGTAAAAAAAACAAAAAACAATGTAATTATTCACAGTGTGTTTATAAAAGTGTTATAAAATTAAAATATATTTAGTAATATTATACTGCCAGAGTATAAAAATATTTTCTATATTATAACAAGGAATTTTGGATTCAAAAATTTTGAATCCAAAATCTATCTTTGGTTTTGTTAACATTTTTTTTATTTGCTAAATCAGTTAGTGCACTCTCATTATTATTTTAACATTACAATTTTTTTTATGTTCATTGTATAAATATGCTTCCATTTTTTTTAAGTTAAAGAATAAAAAATAAGTAAAATATTCACCAGTTATTGCAGAATATTTAAAAAATAATTTTTATATATTATAGTAAAAAAATAAAAATAATATAACATAACATTTAGGAAAATCTACAGTTTTTATTTTTCCCTAACTGATTAAAGTGATTTATATAATAGGTTGTTTTTCAGTAAAACCAGTTACATTAATTTTACACTAGCAGAGTTGTTTTCTGATAGAAATGATATTGACTGCATCATTTCCTTGCAAACAGAATGAAAGTTACACTGGGCTGAATATCACCTACATTTCAGTGTGCTTAGCATACCAATAAATACAACATTATGTCAGGCTCAGTAAAGGGTGCAATGGAAAGACATTTCATTCCTCATTTTCACTTGTAAGCTTGACATGGTATTACATTCCTTATTATTCTTAAGAATAGTGATGCCATTTTGAGGAATAAATTGTCTAATCAAGTTACTTATCATTATGGTAATTAACGTATATATAAGTATAGAAAATCCTTCCAGAGCTTGGTAAACAGAATATCTTGGAACATCTTGAAAAATTTAGCAAACTTAGATTAATGAACCATAGGTAAAATAAGTTTTTAAACCGCTATACCTGCTGCTATAGGGACTGATTTTTCAATCTTGTCGTGACAGATTATTTCTTTTATAAGTGTCAGTTGTGTAATACTATGACGTACTAATTAAATTAAAATATTTTATCAAATAGGAGATGTATAAGTGAATCCGAATAAGCCTTATAGTAAAATGTGGTAATTAAGTTTTGTGATACTGGTAATACAATATTACTAATAATATTAGCACAAAAATTATTTGAAAAATTATATTTTTATAGTATTTACATTAGTTGTAAAAATCCTTTTACATAAATGGACATTAACAAGCTCCTGTACGCTAAATAAAGCCAATTATAGTATTCTCATTAAGAAAGTATATGCCTATAACTAATTAATGTAGCGATTGTGTAACACCCATTGAATGTATGGAAAAATATTCTGTTGTGAAAAAAAAGCAGTGTTTTTATTTGTCATTATAGTCTGTTTTAACCGTAAACTTTAGCAAAACTGCATTTGCTGCTGCACTTGTAATATGTGATAAGACAACAATCTGTTGTCTTGTGATAAGACAAGTTTTTATGCATATAAAAAATTTCATGCCTGACCAGGATTTAAATTTGAACCCAGAATTTTTTTTTATGTTAATATATTTATCTGAAGTAATTTTCATTCTATTTTAATCTGTGATAAAATATTACCATCAAAGTTAAATGTAGTAAAGATACATCAAACCCAACATTAGGTAGACCAGGAAAGAAAGATATTACCCGGAATATAGCCACGGAAGGATGATCATTTAATGATAATAGCAAGAATAAAAGATAGTTATCAGTATTTTAAAACAAAATGTAACAGCCATAAAGTCAAAAAAACTATGCACAATAAATATTATTATATTTAATCTCTAATGCTTAATTAATTATACTAAACAGTATCTCTCTCTCGCTCTCTAATATTTATAATTGCCAAATGTCAGGCTTACATTCAAAGCATTTATTGTATTCAAGATTATTTTTTATGTCTTTTATTTGTTAATTCACCTTATATGGCCATCAGCAACTAGATACAAACAGTATTGAATCAGCAATCGAAAGAAACAACTAACCACAATTTTTTAACTTTATTGTTAAATTTACAACAAACGGTTTGCATTGGCATTAAATAAAAAAATAAAATAAAAAAATAAAATAGTTTTTCTTTATAAAATTCTTTCCAAAGATGAGGTTAATTTATTTGAGACTGTTAACCAGCTTGTTGAATTAGACAAAAATTTAATGAGCCTTAAACTAGATAATCCTCTTACACTTGAGTAATTTGTTTTTTATTTTACATTTAAAATCTTGTCTAAATAGACACAAAATTTTATTCTAGTTTACCATTTAGATTTCCTGTTCTTTATTTTTATTTTTGCTTGAATTTAGTGGATATCCTTGTAAATGAAGAATGCAATATTTACATGTCTTAACAATCCCTATCTACTCCTACTCTAATTGAAAATATCCTACCTTAATAATTATCCCTGTCATCTGATAAGCCATTGAACCACTTAACTAGTTTTTTTTTAATAAAAATTTTTTTAACGCATTTTCAACTTTGATGTATGTAATACATTGGAAATTTTCTAACCCATGCAGTGACATAAACTTTCCATTTAAATGTACAACAGTATATGATATACATTTTTGTCTAGTGCTATTTTCTCCAAGTTACCTGCTTTTCTAACTTGGGTGATCTAAAGGAGCTGGTTTTGAAACAATAGCTTCAGGAGTTAAAAATTCATCATTATTTCACAGCTTTTAATTTTGAGAATGCTACTCCCTGAGACACTGGATATTCTAGAAAGTCATTAGGTTATAAGGGATACAGTTTTACATTTTAGGATTTCTTGATGTGATACTCTATACAATTTTTTTTTTTTTTTTTGAGGAAACCTTTTATAAGCACCTTGTGATCTTACACCCAATATTAGTACGAGACTCTCCCTTGCAGGCGTACCTGCTAAAACTCCTCCCATTCTATAACATGGGATGCCAGGCCCACCTTATGGTATTATCACAGCACTTCATGTATCTTGTGTCCTCTCTATCTGCACCTCCATTGTTGGCCCCACTCCTCAAACTTATCAGGATCCTGTGGATTGTTTTTTTTACCATTTACTCTTTGCCAAAATATAAGTGAAGCCTCAAATTAGTGTAAAACTCTTGCAATCATCACATTATTCTTTTGTGAGGTATTTTTTTGAAAAAAATTTAGCTACACTTATTTTGTATTTTCATCCTTCTCTAGATTGTATACGAATTTTATTCTTATATAATTAACAAAGTATTTTTTTGTGTACTCAATAATCTGAATGATAAAATAATTGTTTATTTGAATTTAAATTTTAATTTTACAATAATTTTCAAATGTATAAATTTAGGTTTTTTGTGTTAAATTTCTTTTTAAGCTTATGTGTGGAAGTATATGGACATTTTATAGTGCGTGTGAAAAATATAGACAAGAATTAGAATCCATAACCTTCTGCATAAAAACTTAAGAAATATAATAGATGTTAGCATGTAAGCAACTAAGAAGAGATATAAAAATGTTTACCAAGATAAATATAGTATATAAAATTATATATACATTGTATTAAGTAAGCAACACAATTTACATAAAAATTATCATTTTTTGGTACTTTACCAATCATAAAACCAACAGTCCTTAGAATTTTAATGTTTCATATAATTGTATTGTAATTTAACTATGAGTTATTGATCGATAACATGTGAGAGAAAAAAATGTGTTTTTTGTTTGATGTGATGTTCCATATTTCTCACCTCTATTATATGGTTATGTCATTTAGCACTTTTGGTTGCATACTGGTATAATGTGATTTAATGTTAATGCTTTTACACTAAAAAAAAGCAAATTACTTAAGCTTCTATGTGAGTACTTAAAAAAATTCAGAGTTGTTTTAGACTCTGATGTACTTTTAAGTGAAAAATATTTTTTAGTTACTATCTTATGTGAATTTTATTCATATATTATAAGATAAAACCAAAGATTTCTGTTAGGTTATAACTATTGTAAAAAATTGTTAGTAAGTTTTTCTTTATTTGTAGTATCTTACCTCAGCATTTATAATATTAAATAATTATTCAATTATTATTAATTAATTTACATTTTGTTAAATGGTGCTAGCTTATGGCTGCTTAAGAGACTAATCTTGTCAATTTTGTGATTATAATTAAAATTGATTTATTTAAATATACAGCAGTTTAAAATTAATGTGTACTGTTCAAAAAAATAATAATGATTCTGTGTTGAAGATTTTTATTGTAGATTATTGCAGTAGAATTGATGAAGATTTTTTATAAAATTTCCCCTACTGATTAATATGTTTACATCTGAGTAAGTGTGTGTGGTACACTGGCTACATGAAATGTGACCCCAGTCATTCCTAAAAATGACATCACCATTCTTAGGCATATCAATATGTACCCCATGTAAGCTTACTGTGAAATGTGAAGAGTGATTTGATTTTCCATTGACTTTTTCACTGAGCCACCCATCAAAATATAAATGTTGCCTGACTGTGTAAGTTGCATTTTCTGTTACAGAAATACAATACAGATTGGTTGTATAAGAAACATCACTCTTCTCGGTCGGGTTGCTAGTCTGAGGTGAATCTTGGTTTTCTTTATAATCTACTTCACGACTCCCAGTTTATCACAATACTTTATCACTCACATTCATAATCGCCACATTAATGTTACTGTATCCATCCATCTTATTTCAGATTATTCTTTCCTCCTCATGAGATCCAGCTGTTCCCTCCATACTCTTTTATTCCATTCCCATTTCTTCCTTTGCAATCAAGTACCAGTATGTATAATTTATAATTCACTGGATTTTATTACATCTTTTTTTTGAAGGGAGATCCAACTTATTGTTTATTCTTCAAATTCTTGGTCTTATGACGGATAAAAATATTTGCATAAGAATTTTGCTTTTAGATACTTTTACACATATTACATTAAGAAAGACTGAGAAAATAAAATAAACAAATAAATTAATGAACCTCTCTGTAGCAAAGATTGTATGCATAAATACACCCAGGGTTATGCATATTAGTTGGGTTCTCCCAGTAGAGCAACAAAAATGCATATCATAAATAGCACAAAATAATTGCAACATCCATTCAAGCAAGTTTAAGTAAGTTAGAAGATTTGTCATAGCTTTAGAGCAATTTCATTTCTTCTTACAAAACGCATTCTCTGCATTGGGTATAATTAACACAAAAAATGACAGTGCCCAATAAGTTCTTAGCCTTACTGTTTATTTTAGTACTTTGAAGATCTATGCTTTTTTTCTAGTATAACATAAAGAAGCTGACTTTTTTACTGCTACTAATTATGACTTAATTTTTATTATTACTATTTTCTGATTTACATAAAATCTAATAATATTATGTAATATATTTAATTATTGTTTTTTTAAGTAGTATCAACAGTCATTAGTCATAAAAAATATTTACAACATACAGTTCTTAATTTTAATCATATACGGCAATTGGCTCATTCCGGCTTTGGTCAATGTCATTAGGTTGTAAGAGATGCAGTTTACAAATAATAATTATAATGAGATACAAAACTTAATTGCAACTAATTAATAATTGAAGTCACAAGTAATTATTAAAATGGAAATACATTGACAGAACATTTTTAGTAATAATAAACTATAACTATGAAAAATGTGTTCAGTTATGAATTATAATGGTTAAATAGTTATGTATGATAACTTGGTTAATGCTTATTCTTTTTTCTTATTGATTGTACTGAGTTAGGAAGATTCTACTTTTGATCGTTTTACATAAAATTTAATTCACATAAATTTTAATGAAAAGAGATCTTAAATTACTGTATATTATTTTATGATGAGTTAATTTTATTTTAAGTAGTTTTTAATCTACTTTTAGTAAATATGATTTCTGTCACACAGGTTACTAGGTTAAATATCCTCTAAATAAAATACAGTTTTAGCTATTTTTTCTTCTTTGTATATCATTGTTTATATTTGTTATTGAAGTGAAGTGTTGAATTTTTTGATATTTCACCTACATATGTATGTATATTCGTAAGGCAATATGTAGTAAACATTAGGAGTGTTATGTATAATATTGTGTAGTGTCTTAAGGTAACTAATAACTGATATATAATTAACAGTTTTTTTTTGTTTCTTTTTAAATATGCATTATTTTGTTTTTAACATTAGTTGATATTGCAATAAAGATACTTTCTGATTTATTTGTATTTTTCTTTCACCTTTAATAGAAAGTTTCTGTATACTTATTAATCATTCAATTAGTGATTAGTTGTTTTTTTTTTTGTTTCAGTCTATTGACCTGAAACATTTTGCTTTTTTTCTAAGAGAAGTTGTATCTGAGTGGAAATATACCTTTAATCTCAGAGGTTGAGGGTAAAATTAAATTGTCTACTATCTAGCGTACTAGCATATGTATTAAGAAATTGATTCCATTAATTTTTTAAAGTCTAACGAGAGGATGCTGAATCTCAAAAGAGGTTGGAATTTATGAACATTTCACTTGGGCATGTTTTTTTAGCATAATTAAAATATCATTTTAAAAATCATTAAAATGTTTAAAAAAACATCCCATCCTTAAAAATTAGAATTTAAAAAATCTTTAACTAACTCAAAAGATGGAGGAGGTTGGCAATTTGAACAATGTGGTCTTTTTTAATGTGTGTTTAGCCTTAGTTTTTACCAGTGGACAAATTTCTATGATTTTTTTTTTTTACTTTGAACAGGAATTCCTGATTCTCTCAGACGGTCCCATTGTAATTTCTTCTAGATAACATAAAAAGATTTCTTAAATAAAAAATTACATAGTCTATATAAATGTTTAGATTGTTTTTATCTTTTGTCATCCTTGTTTAGTATTTGATTGTTATAACATAATGATATATAGCCTGACATCATTGATATTTTTATCCAAAAATTCAAGAAAATTATTTGGAAAGCCTAGGATACAAAAAATGTATATCTATATTATTGTATAAAGACAGAGTTTGTTTTTGTGTCTATTTGTTCTGGGAAATTTTAAGTACTACTAAACCAATATGAAACATTTCTACACTGTTTTAAACCTTACTCTTTCCCAAGTATCAAAGATTATAGAGTAATTACATAAATTATTTTGCCCTCTTTTCCCTCCTTTGGTACCCCATTATTGTAACATAATTACGTATGAAACCATTTATCATACATTCACCAAATTTTGAAGCCTGATTCTACTGGGCTATAAGCATACCACCAACAGCGTAGAAAAGTTTTAAGCTCCTGAAAATTCTCCTTGAATCTTGAAGATTTATATGAAGAAAAAATGTTATTATTGCAGTTTACTCATACACACCAATCTTTTTCCTTAGTGTGTCTACCTTCAGAAAAAATTAAAAACCCAGATTCTTCAATTATGGAAATTTGGTTGGTCTCACATTTAACATAAAATTTTACTACTTTAGAACTGATGAATTATATACACTTAAATTTTTTTTCAGGACTAATATTTACTGCTTCTGCTATTGGTGATAGTATATAATAACGTTATCCTAGTATTATGTATTATGTATTATTCCAGACAGCCCTGCTCACAATTGTATGTTGTTTGCTGTATTTTTTTCTTACTTTTAACAAGACTTAGGTTTCTCATCTTTGTGAACAGCTTGTTTGTGATGGGCAAAAATGTGTGTAAGCTATCTGTATATTTTTGAAAATAAATAAAATGTTAATACATTTTTAATTCTTTCAAGATTTGTTCTTTTGAAAAATATACCAAATTAAGGGTCACTTGGTAATTGTTTTTAATTTGGTGCTGACTTCTAAAATAATATTTTTAAAATAATAAACATTTTTTTTAGTTCATGATAGTTTTTTTATAAATCTGTTTTTTTTTCTCTTTAAAGGACGTTTAACAGAGCGTAAACAATTTCCAATTTTTGTCTTGTCTTGTGGGTTAGAGAATAATATTATACTACTTTTAGAAACAGTTAACATTAAGTTCTATAAATTTTTCTGCAGTTTGAACCTATCAACTTGAAACAGTTTTGTTATTTTGTAAATGAAATGTTATTTTTCAGCCTTTATCTCGGAGGTAGAGTGAAATTAATCTTTTATTATTATTTTTTTTAAATTAATTTTGAGATATTTTTAAATAAATTTTCTGATACCTTAAGAAAATAATTTTGTGCATTGTTGAATTTATGTCGATGTCTATGAATCTTTACTGTTTTAACAAATCAAAGCAGAATTTTTTCTATAAGAAAATAAAGTTATACAGGAAATATTTATTTTCAACTTTATAACTAGGAAAAGAATTAAATCTAAAGCTTTCTACAAATGCTGAGAAACAACATCACTGCCAGAAATTTTGGGTAGAGTAGTAATGCTTTTTACAATGATTCACCCTTTGCGCAGAAAAAAATCATCTCAAATGAAATTTTCTTTCTTGTCATAAAAAATGTATTTATTTATTCATCCTACCTAGTACTTATATCTATCAAAATTCCTGTACTTTTTTGTGTAATTTTCCATTTCTAATCAATAAATACAGAGATTTAAAATTATCAAATTGTAAATGACAGGTAAAATCTGAAAATTTTCTACATCATTTGGTTAATTTCATCTTGTTTTAATGAACAGATCACCTTTTTTAAGATATTGATATCTTAGAATAAGAATATACTGAAATTTTATGTACCCAGCAAAGATGATTTTCCATAAATAAGCTTAAGTGGGCAGTTATGAGAATAAATCTTAAGAAAGCCCCAGGGCTTGACTGTATCTTGGGTATCTTCATTAAAAGACTAGCAGAGAAGTACCCATGGCAAATTCTTGAGGCAGTTTACAAAGCATTGACAAAATGTAGCTTTTCTAGAGCCTGAAAAGAGGCTCTGATTCCCAGTTATTCCCTAGTTGGTTCTGATTCCCAAAGATAAAAGGGGTCAGGAGTCCACATTTACACCAATTTATCTCCTAAATGCTGTGGGGAAAGTCTGTGAGCATATGCTAGCAGAAAGATTGAGAGAAGAGATACAGGACTCTGGAGTACTATCTCCACAGCAATTTGGATTTATACGTGGTAAATCCACCCTTGATGCAATAAACAGAGTAACTGAATGGGCTAAGGATCGGGCAGCGGGATCCAGGAGAACAAGGCAAATCCCACTGGTCGTCCTACTAGATGTTCAAAATGCATTTGGAAGTCTTCCTTGGTGGCTTGTTTTGGAGGAAAGGAACAGAGGCATTAGTGAATATTTGTTGGCTACCATCAATAACTACCTATTCGACAGGATTAGTGTGGTTATGGAAGAGGGTGATGTCGAGTTTTGGAAGGGTCCCACAGGGATCAGTGCTGGGCTCCATCCTCTGGAACTTGGTATTTGATGATATTTTGCAACAGGAGCTTCCAGGGGACAATACTTTAATCGCCTATGCAGATTATCTCGCTCTTCTTACTGCAGGTCATACCAAGTTGGAGGTTGAGGCTTCTGCAAATGGAGCAATAAGGATTATCAGTAATTGGTTACAAGCAAGAGGCATGAAACTGGCCCTACATAAAATTTCAGCCCTGGTGATGGTGGGTTGTCACAAAAACAGGGAGATCAGCATATGTGTTGACGGGCTCAGAATGAACACCTCTAAGTATGTAAAATACCTTGAAGTTTACATTGACCATGCACACAGCTTTACAACACATATAATGGAGGCTTCAAAAAAGGCTGAGAAGGTTATAGTTACTCTTGGAAAGCTTTTGAGCGACAGACGGGGACCTAGTCCCAGTAAAAGAAAGCTCATGCTTACAGCTACTACTTTGGTCCTTTTATATGTGATGCTGGTCTGGGCTGATGCTCTGGATATTAAGAGAAACCAAAAAAAGGTGGCCTCACTGCACAGAAGAGGAGCTATCAAGATTGCGTCTGCATATAGAACAATCTCCAGCCCAGCAGTTGAGGTCATTGCAGGAATTCCCCCATGGTACCTCAGAGCAGTTCAACTAAAAAGAACTTATAATGGAATGTAGGAGGAGGCTACTGCATTGATGATTAGGGAATGGCAAGTGAGTTGGGAAAGATCCAAACAAAAGGGCTATGGACAAGACAACTCATTCCATGGTTGCAGCCATGGTATACTAGGAACCACGGTGAGGTTGGGTTCTTCCTGACCCAGATGTTATCAGGTTACGGAGTGTTTAATTCATATCTCCATAGATTTAAAAGGAGGGATTCACCCCTATGTGTGTATTGTGATGACTTGGATACATATAAACACACATTCTATGTGTGCCTATGACGGTTAAGCGTAAAGCAACAATTTGGGCTTACAGGTACTACATCAGATAATACTACTAACATCATGCTAGTGTGAAAGAAGACTGGACTACAGTTGAGCAGCTTGCCTACTCTATTATCAAAAAGAAGGAAGCTGAGCTCCAAGAGTGGATGCAGACTAATATGGAATAATGGAGAGAATTGATAAGTCATAATGACTGTTTACTTGTCAAAAGACCTCTAACATCGAGGTGAAGAAACTGACCAGAGAGTAAGGGAGAGAGGGATAGCCCTCTGTGGATTCACTGTTCACCTGTGCTTGCATAGATGGGCAGTGGCGATGAAGTACAGGGAATCTCGAACCCCTGAACTCAAACGCACCTGTTGGGGCTTAGTAATGCTTGACTACGGGTCAGGCCCTGGGAGTGGAGGAATGGTGAGAAAGGAGTTTTTAGTCAGTAGGGTGCGGGTACATATAGGCCTTTAATTACATCTAGCCATACCCATGTGAGTCCAACACTTCCCCATTTATGGCGGTATGTATATGGTATTTCTCCGACTCATCGAGTATAAAAAAAGAAGAAAAAAAGATATTTAAACATTTATTATGTAGTAAAAAACTTTTCTGTTTAATTTTGAAATAACCATAGTCTCTACGATAATATTTTCTACTTAATTTTGAAATAAACATATTCTCTAAGATAATATTATTATAAAATATATCTACTGAAAATGATATGTGTATCAGGGTTTAATTAAGGAGTACAGAATCTTAACTGACAGCCTGATTAAAACTAGTTGTAGTTAGGATCAGTATTGTTCTCTAGGAAAAATTGAAGTAGAACTGTCAGTATTTCATCCTAATGAACGTCCTAATTTTTAGTTTATTTAAGTTCCATGAGAGATTACTGAACTGTATGTCTAATATGGTAAATGGAGTAAATAATGAATAGCACAATCTATATATACTCGATTGACATTAAGAAATCCTGTTATAAACAAACTGTTTGGCATTGTAGTACACTGTCTTAAAAATTATTCCCTGCACATGACTGACTGCTTGAAAAAAGAAACTAATAAGAAAATTCTTTAGAAAACTAGATAATATGGATATATTTTTTTTTATATTATTTTTATTTCCTCACAGTTTCAGTTCTATCTTTTCTGTTTTTTCAATATGACAAATTTAAGTTAAAGCTATAACACTAAAACTTTACAGTACTAACAAAGTAATTCACTTAATATATAATACAGTAATCCCTTGGTTTAATGCGATTTGATTTATGTGATTTTGAATTTGCACAGTTGATTTTATAATGTCCTTTGATTCCACTGTCCCTTGACTTAATGTGGGTCTGGATTCAAATTAACTTAGTCAGAATTATTGTATATAAGGTATAAAATAATATTCGTGAAAGAATTCTTAAAAAAGGTTTTCGGTAAACAATCCACATGAACTTATATACCCATGTAATACAATAAACAATGAAACAGGTTTTCCCTTTCAATAATAGCATACTGAAGAGTGTTAGGTTGGTAATACTGAAGTGTTTGGTTTATAAACATTTTAATGATCACAGTCAACCAGACGTTAACTGTTCAGAGAATATATTTTATTTGTTGTGTTATTCTGTCTTACGTTATATTACTGTGCAGCAAATAATTCTGATCAGTTTGTGCTCAAGGCGTGATACGAAGGCTACAACAGTACATACAATATTTGTAATTTATTATATGACATACATTAGGGTTTTATTGTGAATTATTTACGTATTAAATTTTTATTTTATATTTTTCGTGTTTTGAGCTATGTCTGACCTTAAACGTATGGGAAAGAAACTATCACTTGAGACAAAGTTGGAGGTGACAAAAAAATATAATGATTAAGAATTGTTTAAGCCTGCAACTCAAAGATTTTTGCACAAGAAACAATATTGCACACAAAGCCATTCTACTGCTTGATAATGCTCCTGGACATCCAAGTTCCAAGGAATTGAAAGCAATTAATTCACATGTAAAAGTCATTATATGCCGGCAAATATGGCATTACTGATACAGCCATGTGATCAACGATTGATTGCCACATTCAAGGCTTACTATCTTAAAAAAAAGATTTTCTTAGTTGGTTTCTGCGACCAACATTTCAAGAAATGAGATCTGCAAATGTTCTGGAAAAAATGTAACATCTTTCATGCTGTAAGCAATGTTGGAGAAGTTTGGAAAGAAATCAAGGAGAGTACACTTTGTAGAGTACGGCACAAACTGTGTCAAGAGGATGATCAAGATCAAACTGTTTTTAATGATAACGGACAAGGAATTACAGGTATTAATAAAAATGAAGTTCTGGAACCTGCCAGCAGTGTAGGGCTCAAAGTTGATGCTGAAAATGTAAATGAACTTGTGGAAGGAGATAAAGAATTTTTAGGAAATGAAGACTAGTTAGCATTAGCCAAGTCACCAAATGAGCATGTGATGACAATTTGAGTAGCAGTGACATCATTTAAATCAGGGTTATCAAAAATCGACAGTGGTGAACCTTCAACCTCATTCTCCATTTCTCAGCCATAATTAACAGTAAAAGGATTACAGGAGGCATTACAGTACATCAAAAAATGTTGTGATTATGTATCTGAAAATGATCCTGATCAAGAACGAAGTACAAAAGTTGTAAATGGACTGTAAGGTGATATGAAATGCTACAGGTGATGCTAAATCAGTTGCAACTATCAGTAAAGCAGAATAAACTGGGCAGTTATTTTAAGAAACCAAAGCTGAACTAAATCAAAGTTGAACTAATTCAAAGTTTTTTTAATATTCCTTATTTTATTGAAGTCTATATATGTTTATTATAAGGTAACTATTTTTTTGTACTGTATTATTATTTTCTTTTTTTACTTTATTATTCTCATATTTTTTGTTTTGTTTCTATAATGCTGTACTGTATGTACTCATACTTACTGTACTGGATTTGATTTATATTCTATTAATTAAAGTATGTTTAGCCAAACTCTAAAAATTATGTGTCTTCTACCTGCAAAAACAATTACGAATTTAGCCCCCTGATTATGTACATGTACAGATACTATACTGCACAGTAGTATAGTACTGTACAGTATTATATACCTTTTTTGAGAAAACAGTTTTGATTTACGTGATTTAATTTACGCGACAATTTTCAGGGATGAATTAACTGCGTACATCAAGGGATCCCTGTAATTTATTTTCTATGATATATGAATAATCTTAGTATTCTGTATAAAATCAGTCAACATATAAACATATTACTGTTAATTGCCTATAAAACTGAAGTTGTTAATTCAGCTCTGCAATTCTGTTCAAATTGGGTTCAAAAGAAGATAAATTAGTATTGAAATTTATGACCGTATTTTCAATTGCCGCCTTCATAATAAGATCTTTTTCCCAAAAATAATTCTCTTCTTTTTCAAAGTATTTTTTATATTTCCAATTGTCGGTCGATACTCAAGCTATACTATCTAGCAATTTTTCCAAGCCTTTTATTTTATATGTTTTGTTATTACGCGCTATATATGTCGCGTAATACACAATATACAATATAATGTCGATTTCATACACAAGACATCTTTTATAACGGGAATCGATGAGTATTTCAATTAATTCAGTTTTTATATTCATTAAATTGAAGGCAATATTTTTGGCATTTAACTATGAAATTATATCGGCCTTCGACCATCACATATTAGGAATATGTTCGCTTTTCTACTACTATTATTATTTAAGATTATAATGAGGTAGCTACTGAACCTCTGTTCCTGCATGGCTTTCAGTGTGACTGACCACAGCAGGCCATTAAATATCCCCTTGACATCAAGGAAGACAACAAAGGTATCCTCCTCACTTTCTTCCTTTTCCTGTTTTAGCCTCCGGTAACTGCCGTTCAGAATATACTTCAGAGGATGATATGTATGTGTTTAAATGAAGTGTAGTCTTGCACAGTCTCAGTTTGACCATTCCTGAGATGTGTGGTTAATTGAAACCCAACTACCAAAGAACACCAGTATCCACGATCTAGTATTAAAATCCGTGTAAAAATAACTTACTTTACTAGGACTTGAACACTGGAACTCTTGACTTCAAAATCAGCTAATTTGGGAAGACGCGTTCACCACTAAACCAACCCGGTGGGTTACCGGTACATTATGAATGAACGCAATCGCACTGCTGCAGTAAAATTTCACTACACAAACAACAGCTAGGATGGCTCTTATGCAAACACAATATAGATGTTAATTCACTATTTCATACCAAGGTAAAATAAATTCAATAATTACAATTCAGATATCACTGAAAGTATTCTAATCTTATAATTGTCATAAATTAGTTTAATATGATTTCGATACTGATTAATTCAGTTTTTGTTACTGCTACAATATTATGGTACTGGTGGTTGTAAGTACTGAATTCAGTAAAGTAGTAAGTTTTTTAAAGTTTACATTTGCCAGATATTAAAAAAAAGTTATTTATCAAGAAACCATAAGATAGAGAGATGCATTTAGCTTTGAGTCAAACCAGATATATTTTGAGATACTGATAAACAAAATGACAAGGAATGTTCATCTGGTACATTCCATTTAGGCCTGGACTGAAAAGATAGCCTACTCCCAGATATACCAAATTGTTAGGTTTCATACAACTGGTAGAATACACTGTACTGATTTCGACTGAAAGAAAGTTCACACGTTTGGTTTAACAGTCGCCCTTTTACGTAGTCATCTTTAACATCGAAATCGATATTCTCTCTTTTTCTGTTTAGCCTCCGGAACCAACGCAAGGTATTACTTCAGAGGATGATATGCATGAATATAAATGAAGTCTAGTCTTGTACAGTCTCAGGTCAACCATTCCTGAGATGTGCGATTAATTGAAACCCAACTACCAAAGAACACCGGTATCCACGATCCAGTATTTATATCCAAATAAAAGTAACTGCCTTCACTAGGATTTGAACCTTAGAACTCTCGACTTCGATACAATTTATTTAAGATGACGAGTTAACCACTAGACTAGCCCGGGGGCTATCGAAATCGATATTACACATTCCAAAGTTTAAATATTTAAGTTCATTTACTACTATCGAGAATTTTTCTATCTCATTCCTAAGTCTGTAACTATCGATGTTAAATACACACAGCTGACTGCAATCAAAGTATTGATTTGCTTATTAGAGGCCGGAACATTAAGTTTAGTCCTAGTGTAATCGTTACCGGTTAGTGATATGTCTAGAAAATTTTGAAAGAGAAATTATACCATTTGTATTTAAAAAGGATATTTCTTTAATTTTAGATTGTGATTATAAAAATGGCGGAATCTTGTGCAAAATATAATTTTCCGATCTAAATAAGAATTAACATTGGTTCGTTACAAAATGTTAAAAGCTTCATAATTAACTGTATTGTTATAATCGATTCGCTTACAAAATACATTCGTGATGATAACCTGACTAATTATTTTATCTTTTCATTTTTGTCGTCAATTCGTTGATTTTTATCAGAAAAAACAAAAGTTTATTTCTGTTTCCTTGACCTTGTTTTCAGAATTTAGGTTCATTCGGTCGAAACTAAATTAATATTATTTCAATTTTTTTAGGTAGCTTTATTTAATTTGAGTTTTTTGTATTACTGTGATGATTTCTGTCGTTATTTTTATTAGACATGTCTTATACAGAGTTGGAACATGGATATCAGGGCTTGAGAAAAGCACGACCAGCGTTTTACGTCGGTGATGAAGTCAACACAAGGTCTTCAAGAGTGAGTATTTAAATTTGTTTTTTATCTAATTGTACACGCTGACATAATAAATTTATACTTGTAATCCATAAATCACAAGATTTCAATCTTGACGAATAAGATAAAGTTGAAAACGAAAGGAAGATAAATATAAATGAAGGATTACATAATGTGCAACTTTGTAACTAGTCCTAGTATAATCGTATTGATTTGGATTGCTAGTTATTTATATTTTTCTATAAATAAATTTTTATATGAATCAACCTTTTTCAGGAAAGAGAAAAGTATTTGGGTCATATCTTTAATGTCATTTAGTGTTTGGAGGCAAATGATCTTTGAAATTCTTGAAAAACTTTTCTTGTATCTGGAGTAAATGTGTGGTTGTTTGGCAATGGTGTCTGCCTTTTTTGTGTTTGTTGTTTTTGTAAATTTGATTAATTTGTTGTGGATTATAGCAGAGTTTGAAGTACTGTTGTGTGTTCACTGTGTTCTTGGAGGAATTGTATTCTTTCTGAGCTTTATTGAAGATAAATATTTTTGCAGTCTTACAATGAAGTTTAATCAAAAAGTTATTTTTATAAATGCTTATAATATTAATTTGAAATAAATATTACACATTGTTAAAAATACATTTTTAAAATGATTCTTGATTTGTGTTAAATTATGCAATTTTTTGCAGTTTTGATAATTTCCAAAGCCAAAATTTAGTAGGATAGTAGATCATGTAAAGCGTTTAGAATTCTCTTTAGGAGTATTGGTATGTATTGATTTTCAGGGAATTCTTTTACCTATAAATTTTGAGGCAATTCTTTTGTGTGTGATAAACCCAAGTAATTCTGTAATTTTTGGAATTCCAGGTATATCTTTTGTATTATTATGGAGTTGCATATAATTTATTTATAATAAACTGCTTATGTTTTATTTTTAAAATTTTGTTAATATTGTTGATACCCATTACAAATCCTAAGATTATGTTTTTAAGCATAGCACAATTGGTATATAATATTATTTATATATACTTAAAATGAAATTCAACCTTACCAACAATTCATTCGCATTCTTTTTTTTAGCACTTTCGGTCATTTGACCATCCTCAGGAAAAGTTATGGTACTTACGTATAAACGCCACCGCAGCTACAGCTTTATTTAAAAACAAAATAGTCAATTGGATTTCGGTGGAAAATGGGTCGATATAGAGTTTAATATAGATTCAAAACAGTCTCTATTAATTTTAATATAATTTAACCAAACTTAACCTACTGGAGCATAGGTTAAGTTAGGTTAAATTATATTTATAAAATCAATAAATATAAATAACCATTTCTTAAAATTAATAAAGAGACTCAATAAAATAAATACTCAATTTTAAATAAAGCTGTTGCTGCGGGGGCATTAATACGTAAGTACCAAAGTTATTCTTCAATTTTAGATCATTCGAATTAAAGTATGTAGAGTGTAAATTTATGAAATGTTAAAATCATTGCAGTTGACAACTGCAAATTTCTTACATAACAGACATAACTAACTTTATGCTATGACAACTAGTTGTGATTTTAACATTTTATAAATATACATTCTACATACTTTAATTCTAATGATCTCAGATTGAAGAATAACTTTTCCTGAGGATGGTCGAATGATGGAAAGTGCTAGAGAAGAGAATGCGGACGAATTATTGGTAAGATTAAATTTCATTTTATTTATTTATAAATACTATGATTATGTTGCTTTTAATATTAATTTAAAAATGGTAGGAGCGAGGGATTTTGGAGAAATAAGTGTTTTGTTCTTTACATATATATATATATATATATATATATGATTTTTAGCTAATTATAGTTGTTCATTACAAGAGTATTTTGATAATTTTCTGTTACACAGTTATGTTTAATCTATTGATTTTTTATATATTATAAAGAATGTTATGTTTTTACTTTTACAACTAGAACTAAATGTTATGAACCACTACTCCAATTGCTTTTCCCATTTACTTTAAAGGACTAGACTTAAATATGCTCATATGTTATACTTACAGTAGCGTGCAAATTAATCTGAACATAGAGACGTTTTTGTTTATTTCTATGTTGTGGCTACACTGCTTGACTGTACCCATTCTTTAAGTTGTCCGTGTAATGTGAAGTTATTCTTTGATTATTTAGCAATTTTCATATTATAAATAGTATTTGTGAAAATTTATTTCATTTTTTATTACAAAATCATATTTCCATATTTTTTGCTCTATGTGTCTTGAATATATAATAATGGACATAATTCCAAGAAAATGTTCAAAAATTGTTTCTCTGTCTGAACATACTAGTATGACACAATGACACAACAGCTTCTAAGTGTGGTGTTGGACTAGGGACAGTGAATGCTATTTTAAATCGATTGAAAGAAATCGGTTCCTTTTTCCCCAGCGGAAAGGCAAATGTGGCTGTAAAAGAAAGTCTACTCCAACACAGGATCAGTTATATGCAAAAAAAAAAGCTCTTGTGGGCCAAAGCACATGCTTACTGGACTAATGAAGACTGGATGATTTAATGTTATCAAAGCAGCAAGCTGAAATTCCGGGTTTAGATGGCAACAGTGGAATCTTTTAGTAGAAAAAACAAAGGTTACTACGTTTAGAACATGAAATAAAACTTTTTCAACTTATTTTACTATGAAAAATTCATTGTGCATTTGTACTGATGTGTCAATGACCTGATACAGGAGCATGGAATTCAGCATATTCCTAAAGAATGGCATCTTTTTATTGAAAAAGAATAATACTAAAAATAATCACTGAAAATACTAAAAATAATAACTGAAATTGATATAACAAAATACATAAACTCTAATAATAAGTGACAAATACGTATCTTTTAAACTGCCTGTTTCCATTTATAATGTACACTTCTTTTTGTCAGAAGTTGTTTTTATTTTTAATATTAAAAAAAAGGCAATACTCTGCAGTGTTTTGTAAGTATTGATTATTTATTTTTTATGTATTAATCATAATTTTTTTTTCATTATTTCTTTAATAATTTTTTACTTATTTTATTTATTAATTCAATTATTTGCTAAACCTGCCTATGCTAAGTTATCTGACAATCCTTTTTTACTTTTTTATGAAGATAAGGATGAAACTATGAAAAATTGCCAGACCAATTCTGGGAATTTAAACCTAGGAGCACTCGGTCTGGCTTTCCAGTTGATTTGTTTGTCTGGCCGCTTTTATTAGTTTTGTTTTTATGTATACATTAATAACAAAAATCAGCAAAAATAGATCTTTTCAATTAAGATTTTTATTTTTTACATTATACTACTGCAAGCTTCCAAAATTTCAAATTATCTTTAAACGCTCTGAATAGATATGTGTTTGTCTGAAAATTGAACATGTTATTCTTTCTGAAGCAAAATTCATTTCATGAATAATAAATATATGATTTTTTAGTACAATCCATATTATATCTTACACGTATAGCGACTAACACAAAATTACTTTATTTTGCAAAGTATAACTTTATGCAGTTATGATGTACTTTACAGATATATACACTTTAATTAATACTCAGTAGAATTAGTAATTTGGATAGAAAGAAAGCTGAATCAGAATAATCAAAATAAAAAAATAATTCATTGTTTTGTACCGGTCGGTTTTTTTAGGTTACTAGAATTATAAATCGATGCTATACTTAAGTACTGTGGAATAAATGTCCTACGGTATTAAATAACAAAATGTGAATTTTGTAGTCATATAAAATGTAAATCAAAGTACCTATAAAAAAAATATATATACATTTAATTACGCAGAACTTTGCCTCTGAATATTTTATTTCTTTTTTACAAACATTACAAATTCACTTGTAGTTTGGTTTACCTCTTGTCAAAAAAAACCCTGGTAGAAACATTTGACAGTTTTTTATATCAATTTAAAAAAAATGTTTAGAATAAAAACCTTTTGTGTTGTTTACATCATTAACCGTGTTGAATTAAAAATTTTAATATTCTGATAAATATTTTTATTTATCCAAGATTGTCATTTGCGTATTTAAAAAATACAACCTTTGAAATGACAAAGCGATCCAGAAATTTTATTAATGTATTTTTAATAGCTTGCGTCAGAGTGTATGTGACTTGCTCTTGTGAACATCTTCATTTATTATTGATATTATCACACTTACGTCAATTAATGTTTTTTTTTCTTTAGTTATGCTGACTCATATGTAGAATGTAATTAAGAAATGTGTTTAATTTGATCATTTCTGTTCATTTAGCATTGTTGTTTTGTGTTTTTATCTGTTTTCAAATTTCATTATGTTTAAGATGCGATCTGTTTTTGATGTAATGTTGAATAATAAGGTTGTTATTGTTGTTGGATCTGTAATTTGTGTCGATGAGATGACAAATTGACGACATTGACAAATTTTGATTGTGTTATTATGTTGTGATTTTAAACATTCATTTTATGAAGTTATATTTTGTTTGACCAGGGTAGAACATTATGGAGTTAGTTTTATATATTCCAGTGGCATTACAATTATTTAGTGATTGCGTTGCTTGAATAATGATTTATTTTTTATTTTCTGTGATAAAGCAGTTTTATATCCAGGTTTTATAAATTTGTGAATTTGTATATGCATGTTATTATGATCTTTTTTTGTTTATTTTTTTTCTGTAGGAGTATAAATGTGCGTGTGTGTTATGAATTTTATGTGGTTTTTTGTTTATGAAGTTGATGCGCTTTCATCTATGCGATTATAATTTTAAAAGTATTTCAAACTGCAGAAGTTGTATGGATAAATGAACCTACAAAATTAAACATTTTTATTTTTAACAGATTCCTTAAGTGACATTCTTGGAAAATATTTGTTGAGTTTTCCTTTATGTGATTGTAATTAAACGGAGTATGATATAAAAAGTATTTATTTATATATACCAATAGGCTAGTTGACTTTTCGAGAAACCGGTTTATATTATATCTCACGGTTTGTTTTATTAAAATATAGACATTATAACAGATAAACCATCATTTACACGATGCATTTTTATAAACCGATTAAAATTTTCCCGCTAAAACGCTCCAAACTGGCATGGCTTCTCGTAAACGTCACATCTTACAAAATAGATAGATGTTTAGTCAAATGTTTCGAAAATTACTAAGTTTGAAAAAAATAGCAAACTCTTTATCAGCTTTCGCTGTGGACGCGTTATCTTTGTATTTAGCATAAGTGATATCGTGCAGCTTGCATGCCTTATCTAACTTATTTATACCGGGATCAGCTCTTCTCAATCTCTTTTCCAGCTTAGTGCCAGGACCGCTACACTGATTGCCGGTTAAGCGAGTCTCTATCGGTAGATAATGTACAGCCTTATTCACTACAATGCCGACAACATTATTCAACGATGATACGACGTCCTTTGATGATACTCCGATGATACTCCACGTCCTTTCTTCCTAGCCGTAGTTTTTCTTTTCGTAGTTTTTCGCTTCATCTTGACCGGCCTATACGCCATCGCTAACTATAATTACAATTTTTGAACCGTTGTTCATTAATCATATTGGAAATTATCACCAACATTGGCTTTGTTTTCAAGGACATTCGGTTTTTGTATCAGAACCTTCGGGTAAAAGTTCTTTCCACTCGTTTTCTCCCTAATTAACTTTGTTTTTTTCTTATTGATATCATGTTCTTTAATCGCTTCCGATACATATAATTTAACATTCATGAAATCTCCTTTTTCTTTTCCACTTCCTGTAATCTCAGATTGAATGCTAGCATCACAGGTTTTATGTCGTCAATCGACGTAGATAGTTTGTTTATATATTCGGTAAAGTTCTTTGTAATGTACGTTTTGTAGTTGTCTAACAGCATTCATTGTTTCCTCCAAGCGGTTATCGTTTTCAGCAAGCACAGCATCTGACTTCATCCTCCGGTTTATTGGGATCACCGGCGTTACACAACCAACGCTTTTTCATATCCTAGTCACCGTCTGGTGGACCTCGAAAAGCCTTACCACGTTTGCAGTTCTTGGCATCTTCTACAATTATAAGAAAATAAAAACAAAGTCAATATACTATTACGACTGCCGGTGATGGTGTACTTATTTAAATGATACCATACTCTTTCAGATCCTCCACTGTGGCAACGATTTCGTTGTTTTACGTCCGTATTACCAGTCGTATATTCGTATTATAGATCTCGAAGCCTGTCATCCAGTTCATTGGATTATCCCAGTAAACGTATTCAGGTCTCGACTGTTATGCATCGAGACGCAGTCTTAGCACTCCCGAGCTTCTTAATCCTTCATCATCTTTACCGCCATCACTTTCATAATGCATTCTTCTTTTCGGCGATTTCTCTCTGCAGTAGATGATTGTTTTGTTATAGAAAATTTTTATTCGTCATACAGTTTATCCATATGGTTTCTGTTTTTGACCGCTTTTTCGAAATTAATAATTTCTTTTAATTAAAAGAAATTATACACTTATTATTTATTACATATGCTTATTATTTATCGATTGATTCATGAACCTCACCTTCAGGGGTACGAGATCTTTTGTCGAGAATCAACCGCAGTGATGCATCTTTGTCATGATTAGATTCTTGAGTCTGTAGGAGGACTAGAGGATGGAAGGAACGATTCTAACCGCAGTGGAGGGACAGATGGAGGTCTTCGAACTGCACTAGGTGTATGCAGTCTACTTTCCCTACGCTCTTCAACGGGAGAAAATCGGTGGCGGCTCAGGCTTTTGAGTACGTGAAATATGACCACTAGATGTGGAGGCAATAGGCTGAGTTGGGGGCGAAGACGGTGACAGATTACTATCACTTCCACTTCGTTATATTGGAATCCCTCTAGGATGTTGTTTACATCTTGACGAGACACTACGTCTGCGGCGATGACGAGTTACTTCATGAGGGGTATTAATGATATGAGACTGTTTAAGTAATGTGACGTTAAGACTAGAGGGCCGAGATGTTTCTATGACTGATCTGGTTACAGTCAGTACGTGGTATGTTGGTGGTTTCCGAATGTGTAGGTGATACTGACAGCTTACAGGGATTGTGGTGATTTGAAAATTTGTTCAGCATAGGATTAACATATGGTTTCGGTGTGTTTCGCTAATAGGTGCTTGTCGAGGATCGGTGAAGGAATACGTCTCACTTAACCTTTTTGGGGACTAACATACTGTAAATCCTTATTCATGCACAGACTAGGCTAAAACTGTTAGTAAACGGCAGATTCATCGCGTTCGTTTCCAGGATTTATTACTTCTCGTTATGTGGACAAATTACGGAATTCATGTAACGCAGGTGAAGTAATTGAGATTTTGTTAAACGAAGAGTCAGGTAATGAGCGTGAAAGCGATGTTCTAGTGATACTTTTGATGATCATAATATGTCTGCGAATGAGGTTAGTTTTTGTGTGTTTGTTGGTAGTGAAACTGCATCAACCTCTAACAATAATCAACAATCAGAAATCGAGTCTGCAACCTCAATTGCATTTTCAGGTGAAACAAATGTACCAAATAAAAAACAAAAATTGACGCGTGTATCTCAAGATAATCAACTAGACTTTTAGATCGTCGATAACATAATTTTATTCTGTCGTTTTCCACCTGTTAGCTGCAACATATCGATAGTGCAAATAGTTATTTTTAAAGCCAGTAGATTGCAGCACATGGCAGTAAAAGAATTATATTAGTCGCATTAACACGATGATAATACTCAAACAATAAAATTCTAAGACGAGTCTACGCGACCGTAGTCTGTGCGGACAGTTTACTGCAGTCGCTTGAGCACGATACTAGTTCCCGAAAGGTTAAAGGTCTGACCAGTTTTTTGGCTTAAACAACTTTCTGATGTAGTTTATGAATTTGTAGGATTTACTGCTTTTCACCTAACCCGTTGGCATTAAATGAGCACCTTTCGCCGTGAGTATGGTTCTGTAGGTTTCCATGTCACTCATATGACTCATCCTTTGGATCTAAGGAAGGGTTTTCGTAGAACAATAGTTAAAGCAATCCGGGTGAGTGTAAAAGTTTATTCGTTCACATGGTTTCCAGTTTGGTCAAAGCTGACCGGCTTCTCTGCCCTATATCAATAACCATCAACGTTCTTGATCCCAAACATAATGCAAGTTTTTAGATGCACGAGCATCGAGAATATGTTATATGAAATTCACTGTGTAATATGCCATATGTCTCTTTTCTAAAGTATCGTAAGCCTCCTCTTCAACCGTTCTTTCACTTATATATTCTATATCACTAGTCTCGTTACTAGATATGTTCTTGTCTTCCATCTCATCACCAGAAAACTCTTCTTCTTTCTTTAGTTGGTTCCTTTATTTAGTTGAATTTTGTTTGATTCAAGATATCACCGATCTTCATACCTAAAATTTTATTGATTTCCTCTAACGGTTTGGTTAGGGGTTTGAACACTTTAGCTAACGCCTCATTAATTTGGTTTTTTGTATAGCATGACAGTGTTGTCGAGCTACTTTAGGTGATATGACTTGTTTATCTTTCCAATATGGAAAGTAGCCGGTCTTAGGTATCGATCGATCTCGTTGAAGTTTCCAAAAAAAACACACTTGGGCTGATATAACGACTTGGAAAATACGTAAATATTTCCGTAGAGAAATCTGTTGAGATGAACAGTAAACTGAAGACAGCGTTTGTCTCAGCATGCCCTGAACTACCGCATACTATACAACTAAATATGCTTGTATTCGACAATAGTGGGCCGTGTCTGTCTTAACCCGCCACTGCCACAGTCGCTTGTCAGTAATGTTGACGTTAGACATCGTCGAGTTTTCTTTTTGATCAGTTTCATTTTATATAGCGGTCTTTCCGATTATTGTTTCAATACGATATCTGGTTTGTCAACCCAGGAGTTGTATGATTTATCAATCCTAACCATTTGAATAATAGCTTATCGCTTTTACGACGGATAACCTTTTTCGAATTGGTAAACATCTTTATGTTTGGTCTTGTTCAGTTCGTATTCGTATAATTTACCTTTCAATACCTCATCGTGAGAATCAATCAATTCATACGTTTGTGGCCGGCTTTCAATATGCACAGCGTAGATTTTGAAGTTTCATTAAACAAGTTTATTAGATAGCCTTTGGTGAAGGGCTTCTTGTACTTGCTTATGTGTATATGGTCGCCCACTGTAACATTAGGTCGTTTGATATTAACAGGTCTTACTGTACTTCAGTTAATTCTACGCATTACTAGCTCTTTGTTGCCTTTATTAACATCTTTCGGCTTCATACCTATAGTCCGATGTACTGTGTTGTTTTATTCATATACGAGTTTTGTAGCAAGTCCAGCCATTATACTGCTTTGCTCTGCGAATTTTATCCACAATTTTGTCCTCAGGGACCTGTTAAACCGCTCTATTATAGAGGCTTTTTTCTCGGAGTGGAGTGGTAGTTGATACCGTATTCCTTTAGCAAAGCTTTGACCTTGTTGTTGTACCACTCTTTACCATCATCTGTCTGTAATTGTTTCATTTTATGCTTTTTCAGTATTGAAGTGAAAGCCGTTACCACATCGTCAGCGGTATTCCATTTTATCTAAACTGCGAATAAAAATTTAGAAAAGCGGCCCATCATAGTCATAATGTACCTGTATTCTTTGTTTGTTTTAGAGTAAGGAATCATCTCAACCAAGTCTGCTTGATACAAATCATGAGCCCTTCAGCTGTACTCTACGAGTTGGATAATTGCGTCTAGCCGTTTGATGTAACTCTTCGGCTATTTCACGTTTTACATCAGTCTTCATTTCTATTAATAGTAATATAAATTAAACTTGAAAAAATAACATATTACGGTTAAAATACTCGAACCAATTCCAGTGGCATATTGCATTACCCCCAAGTTAGGGTGTTCACATTATTGATAGCCACTCGTTTCTCGTAATTCATCACAGCTCGCTTGTTCGTCACTATAGTGTTGAGACCGTTTTATCGATCTAAACAGATGCATCGACCTGTGTAATTCGTTGCCAGCTCCATTCAAGCAGGCTCTAATCGGAGAAGGTGATTTCATTCTATACCGCGTTTTTCTTGACATCTTTTATTTTTTTCATTACCTTATCATTAGCGGTGCAGAAGGTGTAAAGCTTCGGTCTCAGCCCGATATATTTCAGTATGATTATACCGTTCACCTCATCATTGAACATACCGAAGTCCTTGTTTGTACACGAGTAGTTTGGATGGTTCCTAGAAAAATCGGATTTATCGGTTGTGTAACACACTCTCATGATGCTTATCCTTGTTTCTATTTCGTAGAAGAAGCTGTCAGTATCCATGTAACAGATTTAATTCAGTTCCGTACATCAGCTTCATTACTTTATAGTGGAAATCGTACATGAGCGTTTTACTCACACCTAAGATGTGAGATCGATGTAGATTGATTTGTTGAGGTAAACGGTATATTTAGCCATCTCCAAACAAGGTCGTAACCATCAACCAGTTAGGTTGTCTGTAAATGGTTCTGTCTAAATGTCGACTTCGTGATAAGTTTAGATAACTGTTTAGGGCACGATACGGGTTGTATTTGATGCAATTACAGACATTCTCCATGCACTTACCCAGCACCGAGTTATTCAGACGTTTGTAAAAGTCTTTTCGAAATTGTTTCTAGTCTTCTTCCTCAGTAGAGTGTTCAGATCGATGAAGCGTTTAAGCCAACCACTCTGATGGTACCGTAATACATTGTGTACTCGTAACAGAAATCATTTCTAATAACCTGCTTTAGAGTGGTGTAATGGCAGACATAATGTTTTTCTGCTTCGTTGTAGTCAGCAGATTACTATAGTCGGAGCCGGGTGGCGTTTCGTTTACCAGCAGGAACAAATAACTCGTTATGAATGGTCAGATGAATAGTCAATATCGACTTCGAAGATCAATCGTATCATCGGGATGTGACATTAGCCCATCGATTTTATTTCATTTATCGATATCTTCGACCTTGAAACCTTTTTTTAAAGAGGTGGAGGAACGCCATTTACGGGCCTCTAGGCAGTGTCGGGCTCGCTAACAGGTTCTGCAAGATGTTATTAAGTGCGTATGTATACCTGCGCACTACCGACTAAACCTTCACCATTGGCTCCCCATTCTTTCGGGAACAGCTTAAGGAAGCATTTCATTAAGAAAAGGGTGATACGCCCTTACACAGTCACACCAATCATGCATAGAGCTAGGAAAACAGAATCACACACATCATGTCACAAGCACTCAACAACAGATCAACAAACAGGCATCATACACATTAAGCACACGTCTTTCACACTACTTACCGGAGGCCGTCATCGAGTATACGAGTACACGGGCGGAGTGCCCCCAGCCTCATCGCACTCGGGCAATCCCCACATGCACGGGGAACCCTCTAGGCGCTCGGCTCAGGGCCTGTTCGCCCCACACCCTCCGACGCCTTGTTCTTGACGACGCACTTGAAACCTGAACGAGGTAGATATTGACTCGTATTCCAACCATAGAGATTGTTGGTGTCAATATAAGCGATGTATTAATGAGGTTTGCTCGGATCGTAGATGTTTTTGTTGTGTGGGTTGTTGGCTACAGCATGTGTTTTAACATAAATCGATGTACCACCTCTTAAGCCTGAGTCAAACATGTACATATCGGAATTGGTATATAGTTGTAACTTAACTTCTGTTTTGTACAGCATTGCGTTAAATGCCAATTCGGGGGTTGATATGAAATTTGCCGCGTCCAGGTTATATGTCTTTAAACATAGCGAACCTCTGTTCGCTATGATTCTCCAATCATCGTGATCTGGAGAGTGATATTGAGATACAGGATATTGTCAGGGGACTCTGTGGTGGCTGGATAGGAACTGCCGGAGGAACTGCAGATTTCTTTGAAGACCGGATATGGTGAAACAAGGATTGCCGTCTGTCGGCGACACTGGCCGCGGCCATCGTGCGGAGGGGAAGAGTGCGAATCGGCCTAGTGTCGTGTAGGACTGATATCGTGGACCAACTCTTGAAGTGCTTTCGGTGCCTGGAGACCAGGCACAGCGGAGAATTTTCGGGACCCTGACAGGGTTAGTGTGTTTAAATTGTGGAGGAGAGGGCCACCGAGCGGCCGAATGTATAATGGTGTCCAAATGTCTCACCTGTGACGTTGAAAGGCACGGTAGTGGTGGTACTGCATGCCCTAGAGGGGTGCACAAAGAAACTGTTAGTCGGGGGATGATCGGCTAAATAACTACCAGACGATGAAGGTTGTTCAAGTTAAACTTAATCATTCGAGGAGGCTTGCCAGTGATATGATGAACAGCTATGGGGCGGATATGGGTGCTGACATGGTACTTATCTCCAAATCCTACACTCCCGGTGCACGGTGGGAGTGGGTGACCTCTGCGGATGGGCGTGCGGCAATCTGGATATGCAGTTCCCTTCCTTTCCGGGATGTTTACTGGGGGAGAGGCTTTGTGAGGGTGAGCCTTTGGCGGGATATTTCTCTACTCCCGCTACCGCTCCCAACACTTCTACCGAGCAGTACAAGGAAGTTTTAGCTTCACGTTTGAGGGATTTTGCCGCCCACCAGCCTGCGTTGTTGGCAGGGGACTGCAACTCATGGTTAACGATTTGGGGATCGGCCAGAACGGATTAACGCGGGAGGCTGTTGGCAGAGACCACCGCAGAGCTAGACATCCATACGTACAGATGTGGGACTTCAGGGTTGATTGTAGACGTTATCTTTGCCTCCAAAGATTCAAGATTGGAGAGTTTATGAAGGATTCACGGGAAGCGATAACGTTTGCGTTTTTTACCTGCAGGCCATATGGATATGGACGACCTGTAATGAAGGGCTGGAGTGCTAGGGGACTGAACGCGTGTGCTTTTTCCGAGAAGCTGGATCTCCGGGCTGTGAGTGAAGCTCTCATTGCGGAAGAAAAGTCTATACGCTTGGTCAACTCGCTGACACGTGCGTGCGATTAAGTGCTTCCGCATAGGTACAATTATTGGTGGATGGCTGGGATTGCAGAAAAAAGAAGGGAATGCCTCAGGGCTGGGCGTACAGCGTTGAAATCCTACATTTACTCGGTGAGGCGACAAATTGGCATTTTCTAAAAGAAAGAAGCGGGAGCTTGCTCAACTGATAGCGGACTCAAAGAAAGAATGCCGAGGGCGTTTTATCCCTGAACTGGAGACTAATCCTTAGGATAAACCTTACCAATTACTGGTAAAAAGAGCACTTAGACCCAGAATCCGGTAACTTGTGAAGCTGGAGGAATTGCGAATATAGTGGAGGGGCTCTTCCCAGTTGTAGGCGCGGTACTTACGGATGAGAATGCTGATATAGAGTTGATACCACTGTTTACTACCGGGTAGCTTGATGCGGCAGTGAGACGAGTCACGACTGATACAGCAGCGTGCTCTGACCTCTTGCTTAATATAATTAATTTCGCAATTCAGGCCGACCCTGCGACGTTTTTGAATGTTATAATGCGTGCCTGGAGGAGGGTGTATTGCTAGTGAGGTGGAGGCGACGCCTAGTCTGATCCCGAAGCCGGGCAGGGGGCTGACGCTTTTCGCCCATTTTCAATGATTTACTCAACTGCCAATATTTTGAAAGGTTGATACTGCAGCGGCCGATCTGGGCGGTTGAAGAAGCGGGCGGAATCCATAACCGACAGTACGGTTTTAGAAGGGACAGATCAGCGTTGGACGCAGATCTTTCTGTCATTCGACGCACCGTAGGGTGCGTGGAATGGCAGAAAGGATTATGACAGTTGCCAGAGACAATGCAGGGGCAAGATGTGTGCACTTGTGACTTTGGATGTAAGAAACGCGTTTAACTGCATTACGCACACCGATAATGCGTGCACTGAGGACTTGTCCGTCAATATCTTGTGAGGATCATTTATGCTAATTCAATAGAAAGGAGGATGATATGTGAGCTTGAGGGTGGTGTGCTGGAACGGAAAGTGAGTAGAGGAGTTCCCCAGGGGTCGGTTCTCGAGCCGACCCTCGGGAACTTAACGTAAGATAGGGTGTTCCGCGTCCTCTTTCCTTTCGGGGTGACGGTCGTTGGTTACGTTGACGACATTGCGTTGGTTGTGGAGGCAGATTCTTGGAGGAAGGCATCTGAGAAGATAAGAGCCCTCAGTGAGCTCCTGGATGGCACCGGAAAAGATCGAAATCGTAATTATTTCTACTGCAAAAAAAGACCGACTTTGGCGGTCGAGATTCACGGAAGGAAAATACTGTCAAAACCTGCCATTTAATATCTCGGAATCTGGTGTGACGCGTGATTGAGATTTGAAAGGCATGCCTTCGAAGCTACTGAAAAGGCGGAAAGGGTAATGCGATACATTGCGGGAATTTTTCCAAATTGTAGAGGGCCAGGAACAACAGCGGAGAAGACTGCTGACAAGGATGGCCCATGCCACGCTCTTATACGGTGCTGAAGTCTAGGCAGTCGTAATATACGAGAAATACAGGAGAGCTTTGGAGTCTTCATAGCAAGTGCTGTCTACGGGTAGAGGCTGCTTGCAGGACCATCTCCTGGGAGGCGGTTGAAGTGATAGCAGGCTTAATCCCGATTGATATTGAGATAACTAAACGGAGAAGGCTGCGCGAAAGTGGAACACTGACTACTGCTGAAAAGAAACGTGTGAGTTCAGACATCATGGAGGAGTTGGTAGAAATGTGGCAGAAGAGGTAGGACCACAGTGGGAAAGACAGGTGAACATATCGATTGGTTGGGGATGTTGGTGGATGGGTCCGGAGATCCCACGGTTCGATGGTTTGTAATTTAACGCAGCTTCTGTCGGTCATGGGGATTTTAGAGCTTATTTGTTTAGATTTGGGCTCGATTACACAGTGTCGCTGAATGGCTCGACGGCATGTGACACTAACTCACCTCATGGCGGCCTTAAGGGCCGTTTTTGTCGTCGAATGGCTTCGACGGTTTGTATTTCATAAGCTTGTGGTGGCCCTGAAAAGGGCCGTATTTTGTGTTAGCTCTGAAAAGAGCTGTTGGATCCGGGAGCTGGTCTCGTCCTTTGAAGTCCGACTGAGCTTTCCCTCAGCGGCTGTTGGGTCCCCACTACAGCGTGGCAGTGGTGGCCCCCAGAGCCCCGCAGTGTCGGGTCGACGTCGGTCGTCCTTCGCCGGCGCGGCGGAGACGGTTCTTCCCGAGCGATCACACGCTGGGCCGGCTCCTTCGGCTGAGTCCGCCGGCCAGGGTGATTGAAGCCCGGCGAGTTAGAGCTGGAGCGGGAATGTAGCTTCCTAATCCAGCGACTCCCTCCGCGGGCCGCCCAGGCCTGCTGATCCAGCGGGGATGTTGGCATCCGCCGGGAGGTCCCAAGTTGAGCCGGCCAGGAAACGTTCTTCTGTCTTCTTCCATCTTCTTCAGGTCTTCTCTAGGTGGTGGTCAATGAATTGTCAATTCACTCTCGTGCACGCTCTTTTATTGGAGCCTGAGAGTGGTGGGGCTGCAGCGCCACTATAGTGGGAGAACTGCCGGTGGGAGTGATGGTTGTACCCGCGCGTCCGTATACTGTGCGCTCCTCTCACATCGTTGCTACCGTTATCGCCTGCCGATATTAAAACAACTACCGGTTAGCTTCCTACAGCAGCGCGGTAGGAGTCTTCCCTTAGGCAAACTACTGATGTCGGTTGAAGAAAGCAACTGCATCAAGGAACTTCCACATGGCTCGACTATGCGACGCCACATTGACTCGCCGCTTGTGAGAGGCCAATTTTCCCCTTGACAGAGGTTCCAGGGCGGCCTGAGTTCTGGCCTTCCGAAGAACTGGGCAGTCGAACATCATGTGTTCGTTCGATTGGACCTCCCGCAGACGCACAGCTCAACGCCAGGTGGAACCGAAACAAATGTTGGTTTAAATTTACGCAGTTGGAGAGCACTCGAGCTCCCATTGCCCTTAAAAACGAAGGCGAGGCATACTATCTCCTCAAATCCTGTATAAACTTATACAGATCTTCCCTTAGTCATTGCGTACTATTCTTGCTGCCATACTTTCATCGCGAGGCTGTAAAGCCTCCTCCTTAGGCAGGAAATGGGCAACTGTCAAAACTTACAACCGGTGCATTGAGATCACCGTTCCGCTCTGGTACAGGCCCAGCTCGAAACCGCATCCTAAATTCCTCGGCCTCCCTGCTTCTTCGCAATTTCCAAATGGCCGTCCGAACTTTCACCTTCAAATCGATTGGGGGAGCCTTTCCCAATACAGTGGTAGCCTGGTAGGAGAATGTTTTAAAAACACCAGTGCATACAATTAAGACTCTGTGCAGGGCACTCCTTAAATCTTGAATAAGTGCTCAATTTCTTTTAATCTATGCGCCCAAACGGACGCCGCGTAAGAGGTCATACTTTCGAAGACATCTCGGTACATTATGTACAAATGACGGCCCGACAGTCCGTAATTCTTCCAAGCAATCCTCCTAAGCTTGTGCATCACAGACGGCGTCCGCCGCTACTTGCCTAATTGGTTGCTAAACAGCAACTTCTCATCAAACAAAACACCTAGGTACTTATGAACTCGAACTCGGCTGATTACACAGCCTTTATACTTAATACGGGGGTTACGACTGTATGATAATTTGCCTATACCCTTTAGAAGCATAAACTTCGTCTTGGGCACAGAAATCTTTACATTTTAAACGTCCATCAAGCCCTATGCGGTTGACAAAGCCGCCTGCGCTCGATCTTCTAACTGCGATTGTGAGGTACCATGAACTAACACGAGTCATTCATTGATGAAAGCCTGGGCCGTGACCACTTCCGGGAATGTCAGTCCCAAAAATCCGTCGAATAACTTGTTCCACAGCAAGGGACCGAGAACGGAGCCTTGCGGGCTTCCCCTGGTGACGGACCTTTCCATAACTAGTGCGCATCCTTAAACAGAGCCGTGCGGTCAGACAAGTAGTCATGTACTACAGCCTGCAGTGTTACGGGAACCCTGCGGCGTTCTAACTCATAGAGAACAGAACTCCAAGACAAGGAAGGAAATGCTTCCTCTATGTCAATAAAAATTTCCAAATCATATTTACAGTCGGCGCCTTCCAGCACGGCAAGAACATTTAAGATGCAATCCTCGGTGCTAACCCCTTTCATGAAGCCATACTGGCCTCGATTTAGAATTGAGTTCATATCGATGTTTTTCCAGAGCCGTTCCACAACCAGCCTTTCAACCAACTTGCCGAATACCGGCAAGAGGGTGATGGGTCGATAACTGCTGACCTCACTCGGATCCTTTCCTGATTATAAGAGCACCCTCACCAAAGCCACCTTCCAACAAGCCGGAAAGCAACCCCAGCTTAGGCACCCCAAGAACAGTCTCCCAGGCGGCTCTCTTATGACAAGCAGCAGATGATAGAAATTACCCGAGTCAAGTTGGTCAATTCCCGGTACCTTTCTCAGTGCCATTCGAAAAACCTATCGGTCTACATCTACGGGTTCCACAGTCCGTCCGCCAGGGAATGGTGTCTCACCCGCTGTAACGCCGACTTCTGCTTCACGCTCCGGAGCATATGGAAACAGAGTATCCAGGAACGCCTGGTAAGTCGCCACAGATGTTAAAGTGTGATCACTACCACCAAACCTGCATCGATCACTGAACAGCACGTTCAATGGCTTTGGTCGGTAACATGACTTCGCGAGCTGCCAGCGGCTACGCTGCAACTCGCGCATGGATTCTTGCCAAAACATGAGTGTGAATTCCTTGATGGCATGAACGTACTAATTACGGGCGCGCCGGTAGATCCGCAGACCCTCAGCACGCAAGTCATCAACGATAATCCCCGTTAGGGGGCGACGCTGGTATCTTCTCTTAGCGGATTTAAGTCTTGCGCGCAGCACGCTAAGGTCAGAGGACCATCCCCTTTTCCCAGGTTGCCGCCTGCGTTTAACATACGGCTCCCCGAAAGCAGCGGTCATGACGGCTCCAGGCACTCTCTGATCAGCGGACTGGCCACTAACTAAGAGTCCGTCCATTGTCCGAGGCCGCCGTAGTACCCTATCGCAGTCAGTCTTGATGGCCCGGCGGAATTGCTCAGCCGTCAATTCTACCTCCTCCCTGTGTTCCATGCGCCATTCCAACTCGTGTAAGGCAGTCGCATACTCGCGCTGTAGCCTGTCCTGATCCAGGCCCCTTAGGTTATAGCGTCCCGAATCTGGGTCCGCCACCGAAAGCGATCTCATAGGTTATAAGCCTATCATCATTCAGATTGGTTTCGGGCCAGACAGTCCAACTACTTGTACACTTAAGCAGATCGCCCGTCACCAAGGTGACGTCGATGTAACTTTCCCCAGTTCGGACGAGTAAGTCGGCGATTGTTCTGCCTCGTTATGCAAGTAGAGGTTCCTGGCTTCAACGAACTGTGCGAAACCAGCGTTTCTGAGGTCAGTAAGTGGTGAACTTCAGGGGGAAGACTTGGCGTTAGCGTCCAGCGCTACCAGCACTCTGATTCTCAGGGGACCGTCCAGAATCCTCCCCAACTACGCCAACAAGTAATCGATATTCCATCCAAGTTGGAAGTATTCCGACATCAGTACAACATCGAGCGTACCGTCGTGACTCGCACGACGCTGAACTGCTCGTCAGAAAACTGAGGCATCCAAAAGATACCCAACGAGACCGAGCTGACCACGATTGCAAAGAGCGGCCGTCCCCCACGAGAATGAATAACAACAACTCCGTGAAACCGACCACCTTATCCCCGACCGTGTGCGGGTCCTCGGCCAAGAGGTCCTCGATCCTCATGGTTTCATTGGTGGCCTCCCGGGATAGGTGTAGGTTTAACTGCCCCAGGCGTAAGCGTTCGATATGGTGACGACCGTCCTCGAAAGCTTCTCCCAATTCAGTCGTCGCCATACGCCGTATTATGTACGATCTTTGCCCGGGCTATGTCGTGTGACCTGAATTGTTTGCCTTCGACCCTGTATCTGACATCACAGCCTTTCACCAAGGCACAAAGAGCGCACTTTGAAGGCGTGGTCTTACTAGGGCAGTTAACTGCGCTGTGCCCTGCAAGGGTGCAATGACCACGCTTCTCCGACTGTGCTACAGCGGAGAGAGGTGTGACCAAAGCCTTGACATTTGAAGCTCTGGGGTTCTTCTGTAGGGTCAACAACCCGAGAGAACCTGCATGAGGTGGACCTCATGCAGGTTCTCTTTGAGGCCTCTTTCCGCTCCAATTACCGAACCACCCTGGTCCCCTTGAGGAAGTCCTCAGCAGCCATATCCAACACTGGATTTTAGCTGTGTATTCCCTTGAGGATTTCGGGCTCCTCTGCTCCCGTTGCCCTTGGCAAATCATATATTAATATTTGTGGCCGCCGCTCGGTCAGCAACTGTGAGGAACATAAGCATGTATTTGCGATATATAATAAATAATTACCAACATTAAAGAAAAGCTTTTATCAGTACAGAAGATGGTGATGTGAAGATTGGGTACAGCATGTTTGGGTACTGCCGCAGGGGTCGGTCCTTGGGCCGCTCCTCTGGTGCTTAGCATTCGACGGAATATTGAATATAGAGCGCGATGGTGACGTCGAATTAACAGCATATGTGGATGACATGGCCCTCCTGTTTGCAGGCCACACAGCAGGAGGTTGAGGAAACAGCGGCCGCCGCAATCGATAAGATCGATCAATTGTTGGACGAAAGAGGCCTGAGACTAGCCCATGACTAGTCTTCGGTGGTTGCACTTACCGGCAGGAGAAAACCAGAAGCTTACAAGTCAGGATTGTGGACACTCTTGTTCCTGCGATGAGGTATGCGAACTACCTGGGTGTTCAACTGGAGTAGAAGAGCCTTTTTAATGCACACCTGGGTTATGTAACTGAGTGAGCCAAGAAGGTGTGCCAGAGTGGTACAGTGTGGGTTGCTGCCTTTGATAAGAAGACAAACGTTAATAAGGTAGCTGCGTTGCATAAAAGGGGTAGAGCAATAGGCGTTACATCTTCCTATAAAACAGTCTCACGAAGTGCTGTGAAAGTGGTAGCTGTCATCCTGCCAGTTAAACAGAGGGTCACTATGCTGTGTAGGACATTTAATGGCATGTCCAAATCTGAGACCAAGATGCTACTAATAGAAGAGTGGGAAACTGAATGGGAGAATTCAGTGACAGGAGGCTGGACTCATACCTAGGTTGGACTGCTGGGTACAGTGGTGTTTTGGTGAGGTAGGCTTCTTCTACCCTATAATAAATGATAGCTTGATAAACCTTATACATGATAACCTTCTACCTTATAAATGATAGCTTGATAAACTAAGTTACAGCAGTCTATCTTATCAAGAGATAACAACTGAAATTAATTAAATTAACTCCAGTATCAAAAGTTTATCAATTTGAAAAATAATAAACAATATTATCGACAGTTACAATTGTCTATGCCATCCACTAAAGATAAGCTACACCCGAATTGAAAACAACTCAAGATAACCACCACTAACTCCCACTAACCACCACTAACTCCCACTAACCACTGCGACCAGCAGTCAACTATGAACCTTATTGCCAATAGAAATAAGGCCACTCAAATAAAAAACTCAATAAAAAGTTCAATCCGCAACCAAAAATCACCAAATTATACTAAACACTCCCGAAAGTTTTCCACCGTCGATTCCCAATTCCAAAAATCAGATATAAAAACCGTTGATCTGAAAAATACCAGTATAAGACAGAGCGCACAACAATACGTCCGACCGCAACAAAAACTTCCACTCAACTTCTCGGCCTCTTGGCTAAGATCAAAGTGTAGCGCCACACCTTTTTTTTTTTTTTTTTTTTATAAAATTATAAGTTTATAAAAATTTGTTAAAAGATACTGAAAACTGTCATAACGTAACTGTTTGTTGTTGACGGGTAATTTAAGGTGGTGCTCTTGCTCGATTGTGATGACGGACAGCCGAAGGTGGAGCTCATGCTCGTTCGTGCTTGCGTGGATGGGCAGAGAAGTGAAGAAATCTGAGGACTCCGTGGCTTAAGTTTTAAACTAATTGGTTGGGTTGGTATGACATCATATAAAAAAAGAGAGAGATTAAAGAATAGGGGTGACTGTTGCTGAGAGAACAAGGGTGGTGGACTCTCAGTAATCAGTGTATGATGAATATCTATAAAAGAAATAAAACAGCTAACCGGTGAACTGACCTGCCGTGCCGGACATACAGCCGGCGGGCGGGGAGGCTAGCTAGAGTAAAGGACACTCCTCTGGCGCGAGTCAAACTTGATTGTAGATCCGTTCCAGAGGAGTAGGTGGGAATATAAAAAAAAAAAAAAAAAAAAGCTTCTTCTACCTGTCCCAACTGCTGACCAGAAATGGTGAGTTTGAGGTCTACCTCTACCGGTTCGGAAAAAGAGACTTGCCATTGTGGAGATACTGTGGCGAGCAAGACACCGTAGAACATAATGTCTATATTTTCCACAGGTGGAACGGAATTCGACAGAGTCTTTATATGATGGGACTTACGCCAGAAGGGACGGTACCATTCATGCTCACAGGAAGTCGAGAGTAGAACCTGGTCGTAACTCTTGCGACCAGGATACTTAGAATAAAAGAACAGGACGCACGTGAACGGGATGGAACATAGAAATGGGTAGGGACTTTGAGGGTAGCCCCGTTTAGGACACTGCGGCTCGTTCGGGTTTGCCTGGATGGGCTGCAGTTGTTGAGTGACTTGGACCCCTTTGCTTGGGAACAAAAAACCGAGATCCAGCTGGGGCCTTCCTTAGGGGCCTCAGGCCTGAGGCCTCAAACAAAACTGTAATTTTAATTAAATAGTGATCGAAGGTCAATGCTATCTTATAAAAACATTTAATTATTATTTCATTTAATGATTGATTGACAGCTACTGCGGGGAATTTCCTGACGTCATAGACTGTCTACAGATAAATTTATCATCAAGGCCGCTGTTAGATAATTTTTATTTATTTATATTAACATTGTATTTTTTTTTTTGTCGAAGTGCACGTATATGAAATTATTTTAGTCTCACAAATCTGCAGGAACATATACAATAAAAAATCGTTAACATGAAAAATGATGCTTGCAAAAGATCGTGATAAAAAGAAAAAAGGTCATTTTTCAGAGGGAATAAGGAAATTTTCCACAGGAAAAAGGGAAAAGGGAAAAGGGAAATTCCCTTCTTTAATGTATAGTTAAAATGCTGCTCGCTGATTGGCTGCTGTACTCAAAGGAACCATTTATTAGCCCGTTAATTGGAACTTACATATTAGCCCGTCGACCTATAAATTGCAAACTTTTGGGTTATTGTTAATATCACCCGATTTAACCATTATATTACCATTTTTATAACCATTTATATTTATTTATTTTATATATATAATTTAACCAAACTAAATTAACACAGTAATATTTTGAGTATTTAAATATTAAATTCAGTAATTATTGCAATTATTAATTATTTAAATAATCAAAACATTACTGTTAATTAGTTGAGATTAGCGAGTGAATTGAGCATAGGTCAAGTTTGGTTAATTTATATCTATAATTATATGCAATAATACTTATAATTTCAATATGTAAAATATATTAATGAACCTGTAACTTTGAAAATACTTCAGAGTTATGGGATCATTTTGGTTATGGTCGACAGGCTTTTTTCTTTTTCCTGTTTAGCCTCCGGTAACTACCGTTTAGATAATTCTTCAGAGGATGAATGAGGATGATATGTATGAGTATAGTCTTGTACATTCTCAGTTCGACCGTTCCTGAGATGTGTGGTTAATTGAAACCCGACCGCCGAAGAACACCGGTATCAATGAATCTGGCATTCAAATCCGTGTAAAAATAACTGGCTTTACTAGGACTTGAAAGTTGGAATTCTCGACTTCCAAATCAACTGTTTTGGGAAGACGCGTTCACCACTAGACCATCCCGGTGGGTTTATGGTCGACAGGCTAATATGTAAGTTCCAATTTTTTTTTTATAAAAAGTAAAACTACATTGTGTGTTGTGTATATATATATGCATGTTCTTGTGCTCACATCTATACTTTATTCACTTTTGTCATAAATAAAACCAATTTAGAATATAAATGTACTAAATGATGTTAATGGCACTGATAATTTGATTGTAACTACTGTTACTTATTTAATTATGTTGATAAGATTAAATGAAAAGTCATATATATGTATATTTTTATTTTATTTCAGTACAATTGTACTACTCTTAGGCTTCTGTTTTATTTGTTCTTCACATTTTACAATCGTATTATTTTAATGTTCATTTTAATTTGAAGTTGTAAATTTTTTTATTTTTTCAAAATTACTTATACGTTAGAACAGTTTTTTCTGTTGACAGTGTTATCTATTCTAAGCATCAGTAATAAAACTGGATTACAAATGTTGATTATTTATTGAAATACCATTTTTATTATTTAGAACAAGTGGCTAACATTTTTTAATTTTATATACGCCTTGTAAATTTATGGAGTATCAAGTTTTTATTTTGAAATAATGATCTTTTCCTGTTTGTACATTTATTTATATTTGTGAAAAAAAATTTAAAGTAAATAAATTTTATAACGTAAATTAAATTAACTTAAAAAATATTTATTTTGATAGTAAGTTAGAATCGTTTTTATTTAAGTTAGTTATTAGTCTGACATTTGGTGAGTTTAACAATTTTAAATTAATATTTTTACCATTTAGATTCTTCACCCGTCAAAAAATTTTGATGAAAAAAATACTTCTAATTCAATTTTTTTTTGCTACATTTTCCTATTTTATATATATATATATTTTAAATTTATGTGAGAGAGATTTTGTGACACTTATAGTGCCATTCTTGATGCCAGCCTAGTAGGGAATGATGTAAGGAAATATGATCGTTATATATTGCCACTTATATAATTCTGAAAATGAAATTTGCTACAAAGGTTGTAGAGTGTAACAAGTTAGAGTAATATAAACTATCATCGATTTAATATAATCTTTTTAATACGGTTGGAACTTTATTGTAATATTCAGTACATTACCTTTATCTTTTTATTTCTTTTCCCATCCAGAGTGAAATTTATAATTGAATTAAGTTTTTATTTATTCTGATTATATTAGATCAGCTGAATGATTTGGGATTAGTTTATATGATATTTCTGAAGCCTGTGGATATCTTGTGAAGCATTGTTGGTTGGGACCTGTAGTAGCTGTGCCCTTTTTACACTAGGACTTGGTGCAGTGGCTGCAGCGTCTTACAATCCCCAAAAAATAAATTAATTAAAAGCAATAGCATGGTAATTATAAAATCATAAAAAAATAAAAAAAACAAAAAAAATTACAAATATATATTTGATTTCATATAAAAAATTATTTTTTAAAAAAGCTTTTATTTAACTAATATTAATATCAACGCTCGCACGCTCTTTGCCCTTTGTTCTGGGAGTGGCGAAAAACCGAACGATTTGTCATTCTAAACATACAAATGAAACATTAAATCTATATTTATATAAACCGTTCCTGATTCATTCAGAAACTAACTTGTTTTTGTAAACGATTCCGTTCTAATTTATACTGAATTTGTAATTAAAACTCGTCCAGCTAATTGTGCGTATCCAAAGAGTAAGGTTATCGTCCGATTATAGCGTTCTTTGAGTTTCAATTCTTGAAAGTAGTTGAAGTAAGTGAAATTTTAAAAGTAATTTATTCATCGTTAAATTATTAAACTTTTGAAGGCTCAATTCTTACGGTAGTGAATCGATTTTATTATTTTGCTTATTATACCTAATTTACGCGGAAAAGGCATTCACCGCCAAGGGAAAGAAATTATACACAACGTTTTTAATTACATGACAGGAGAAGCTGCAGTTGGAATGTTTGTTAGTAACTCTAAAAAATTTGTAGAACGTGTTGCGTGTGCCACAGGAGTCTCAGAAATAACAGTTTAACGAGTTACGGGTGAAATAGCTTCGGAAGAAAATTCAGTTCTCCTCGCAAAGGAATAAAACGCAAAAAGGAAGTGAAACACCCGTACAGTTTCGATCGGAATGCCGTACGACGTAAAGCGTTAAAATTTTACTTAAACGAGAGCAGCTTGCCTACTCTAAGGAAACTTGCAGCAAAACTAAAAAGTATGAAGGGGTAATTGAGGTATTGGACAAAAGAGTAGCTTACGGGACATTTTTGTTAAACGTGGATTTCAATCGGAAGAGAGTTAGAAATAACAGGGAATTCTTACTGAAAATCTATTCTGTACAAGCGGTTTGCGTATTTGAATAAAGTTGAAGAAGACCAAAAAGTCGTAGATCGAGTTGAAGGAAGACCGATCGTCTAAAGGATAATAATTATCCACGTCGATAGTGAAATGGAATTCGTTCCCGACTGCTTGACATTATGGAAAGCCAAATCTTCCTCAGATGATTATCATTTTCAAATGAACTGCAACACGTTTAAGCGGATACGAGAAAAATTAATGCGTAACTTGCCAGTGAACGGTGTCGTTATTTTAGATAATGCTTCGTATCATAATGTTGAAGAAGCCGAGCACTGAATTCAGCGTTAACATGAATTCAGCTTACCGTTCCATGAAAACTTGAAGAAAGTTTAGTTAAAGATCGTCTGAAAACATATAAGATAGATGAGATATTGAGGGAAGGTAGGTTCCCTGTTTTACGCCTACCTCCATATCATCACGATTTGAATCCCATCGAAATGATATGGACACGGGTGAAAAGCCGAAAATGTACAATTTACCACAGTTGCAGCAATAGAAATTTGTCATAAAAAGTTCACAGAACTCTCAGTCGAGGACTGGATAAAATGTTGCAGATATGTTAAAAAAAACGAAGATGAGTATCGCAAGCCGCAAGGATTACTAGAACAACAAATTGAACGTGTCATCATCATTAATTTGGGAAGCGAGAGTTCATCAGAATCATCATCACAAGACGAAAACATGCAGAGGGAGTGAAGTGTTATATATTCGGCAACTTTGTAATATTTTACTGTATTATGCTAGTGCTAGTTACAGAATTCATAACGAAATACATTATAAAGTAAACAAAATGCTTTACTGAATAAAGGATTGTCGAGCAAGTAAAAACAATTATAAAAACACAGAAATACATACTACTACAATAACTACATGTCAAGGTAATAATTATATTTAATACTTGTTTTACTTTAAGTATTTAAAAATAAGTTATCTAAATATTTGTGTATTGTTTTATTCGGTTATGAATTTTTTTATTTTTTTACGTAAATATAAGACTAAAAATAATTTAATAATTAACGATGTGAATTTGTTTATTGATTGGAATAAGTATTAGTATAAAAAAATACTAAAAAAATTATACCTTAAATTAGTATAAAAAACTTTGTTAAATTTAAAAAAAAAAGACAAAAAAATTACAAAAATATATTTGATTACATATAAAAAATTATTTTTTAAAAAAGCTTTTATTTAACTAATATTAATATCAACATTAATAAAAAAAGGAAACAAATTAGAAAAACCCTCTAAAAAGTAAAAAATAAGAATTAAATCAAATGGAGAATTTTAAACGAAAAAATATAATATATTAACAAATATAAAAAATGCACTGAAAAGTAAAAAAGTTAAAAGTAATGAAAATATTTAGTTAAATGTGGGGCGCAGTTTTTATAATTTATTTAAAACAACACAACATTTATTTTTACAACAATTAGTCTTCATTTTCATTTTCAATAACTACGCGAGGAGGCGGAAAGGTCTGCTGGGAACCTCTCCAGTTGAGACTGACTAGCTACAAGTAACAATCTGGGAAAATTCACCCGCTCGCTTTCTTTGTACGTGTTCTCACATAGTTGAAGTTCGTCTTGGAATTCTGCTTGTAATCTAAGCCAAATTGAACGCACTCTTTCCGCTAAAAGTTTCATTTTAATTAATTATGAATTTTTATTTAACGAATTTATAATTCCGATTACAGTTATAATAACGATGATAATTAATCATTTTTCAGATTACCGTCAAAATGTAATAACTTTGTGCAAGATTTCTAAATTTAATTTTTATTTTTAATCTTATTAACCCTTAAAGGTCATCTCGGTGCAAATTTGAACCGTCAAAGAATTAAAACGAGTTATTTTATTACAGATAAATAAAGTATATACATATACTAAACAACCTCATTAAACAAAAAATATATTTTAAAATACAACAAATGTCTATAAATACTTATTCGAAAAGATTGTTATAAAAACTGCGCCACGATTTTATTTAACTAAATATTTTCATTACTTTTAATTTGAAAATTTAATAATTATTACATTTATTTATTGGTTATTTATTAGATATTTATATTATATTTTTCAGTTTAAAATTCTCAATTTGATTTAATTCTTATTTTTTACTTTTTAGAGGGTTTTTCTAATTTGTTTCCTTTTTTTATTAATGTTAATATTAATATTAGTTAAATAAAAGCTTTTTTAAAAAATAATTTTTTATATGAAATCATATATATATTTGTAATTTTTATTGTTACACATCGAAGTTACATACGCGCACTAAATTTCAATCATTTTCATACGATAGTTTATGAGAATTGAACGTTTTCAACTAAATGCATGAATTTAGCGTAGGGGTAGCGCGTGGTGGCACGGGGGTGAGTCATATCAAATTCCGACACCGTAGTGCTGTATTCACATTGAAGTTTCATACGTGTACCAAATTTTTGATTTTCATACGATAGATCAAAAGATATAGCGGTTACAAGATTTGAGTATTCCTAAAGCGAGTTAAATAAAAGCTTTTAAAAACTAAAAGAATTTCAGTACAGGATACCCTTAGAATCCAGCTTCTTAAAAACATATACTGTCGTGTGTAAATACAACGTACAACTAATCCCTTAGAACACGCCCCATATCTAAATTTGAAACGCTCCAATAAAATATTTGTTCTTTACTGCTCGGTTATAAAATCTTGGAAAATCCTTATGGAATCGTTTCTCTTCATGACGGAGAGTTCATCGATCGAAAAGAATTGAATTGTAAGGAAACGTTTTGATTGTTTTTTGTAAAATTCAGAATCTTTATTATTTTTAACGGGTGTTAAAGGCATTATAAAATCTCATGGTACTAAGCAGCACATGTTTACAGTATCTTCAGTTGTATTTTTTGCATGTGTATTATTTCTTTGGTTCTGGTGTCGAGTAAATGAGAATAAACATACAAAGAGAGCGATGGAATTATTTGAAGTTTTTTTAACGATGCAATTCCTGAGACTTCATGATAGTTATAGTTCTTTAACATAAAAAAGCTTGTTTTTTTTTATTAAATATCATGTGACACATGAATTTTCCAAAAAATCAAACTATAAAACTTACGAATGAAAATTTGCAAAATATATGTCGGTAGGTCTTCCAAATCAACAATGGATTTTAAATGTCTGAGCAGGTAGGTTACTCTATTTAATTTTAATGTCGGTTCTTTTACTCGGGAACGGAATGAAACATATCGTCAACAATTTTTGTATTTTCATCAAACAGGATTTTATTCCTGATTTTCATTTCTGCCAAACTTAAGCGGTTTTTATTTAATTTGTATTCAAATTCGAAAATCGTTCTTGATGTTCTTTTTATAAGTCGTTAAAATTTTTAATAGTTATAAGATATTATCAGCAAAACATTGATTTATTGTTAAAAGATGACAAGGTAAATCGTTTATGCGAGTTAAAAATATTATCTGACCAAGAACGTACTGCAAAATTTCTTGTTTATTTGTTGGGAGAAGTCTGAATAAAATTTCAGAGAAACATTACTGTTAGCATCTAAACAATTCTCCCCTGCTTAATTAAAAATCTGTCTCGTAGATAATATTAAAACAATTTTAGGCTGACAAATATAATTCCATTTGTTTTCAATCTTTTTTTTAGCAGCGCTTTATATTTTATCGCATCAAGTGCTTTCGAAAAGTCTAAAAACAAACTCTAATTCTTAAAATAAGCTTCTATAGCTTCCATTATAAAGTAAAACTGTTAAACTTGTCTATGGAAAAGTAAACTATTCATTTTTGCCGTCCTAGAATGGCAAAAATGTTAGTACAAATGTCGGCACTAATGAATAACGTAGCGTGTTCTGTTAGAAATAATACTGATAGTATTGATAGCGATTATAAAGCAAAGTTAAATTTGTCGGTAGTTTCCTTTGAGTCACCAAAATATTGAAAAGAAGTTGACGTTTCTTTTTATATGAATGAGTGCTTGAAAGTTTTATTAATGTCTGTGGATTTAGTTTATTCGTATAAGAATTGCATTCTGTTATTATTCTGTTTTAATTGTTTCAGTTACTGTATTGTTCGGTTATTACTATCGAGTAATTGTTTAAAAGCATTCGTGCGTTTACCGGTATTACTTCGATGGCAGAATCGAATCGGATACCGATCGTATATGTTTATGATGCCGACAACAATGCTGAACCGTATTGGCAGATGATGGTGGTATGACAAACCCGCTTTAATCCTCCTATACGTTTTATCGTTTGAAAGTTTTCAGATTTAGGCAAATTCTTTTGCTTGAAGCATGTAGCAGTGTAACTAACATGTTTTTGTTGTATAAACTCTTCCCTGGTAGTTCTGCATGCTTTCACACGTGTGTGTATGTGTGTGTGTGTGCTTATGCACATGCGTAAGAATGACAAGTACTTGTGTATGCTATTGTTCTTCCTTACATATGCCACCTATGCGTGAGCGTTAAATAAATCAGAATATGAAGAAAAAAAAATACCGTTTCTATTATTTAAACATTTCTAATAAGTCGATTTCAAATACGATAATGATTTTAACTTTATTATCATCCGTTGAAAAAATTTTCCAAGTCTGAACCTGTATTTTGTTTTCAGTCTGTGATAAATTTTGACAGAGTACAGTCCGGTTAGTTTGAATTACTAGTTCTGCGGTTTGTTTTAATTTTTGAAAATTAGGATCAAGTGGGTACATGAGATCAGTCTGCCAGCAAGCTTGTGGCTACGAGAAATTAAAAATAACTCGTGCAATTAAATTCTCTCTGTTTCCACTCTCCCTTTCCACAGGCTTTGTTGTAGTGAGTCTTGAAAAAAAAAAATGTTTTCAGTATCTTAACTTATTTCAGCTGATTTAAGTGTGTAGTATGTAGGTTGAGTATTATCCGATGAATCATTGGGAGTATAATTATGTTATTTATTTAAAATTTAATCGTTTTTCAGTTTTTTATAAACTTTGTTCAGATTAACAAAATTTTGAGACTGCCACAGTTCAATTTGATGAGGGTGTACTGTAAATTAAACAACTTAATTACAGAACCAGAATTTCTCAAAAACACAAACATTACTACATTAATACTCATAAATAAAAATAAAAGTAGTGAAAATATTTATAAAATCCTCTTGTGTAAATAAAATTATAGAAAACGTGACTGACGCATATAATGATAAAAAATATAAACTTTATGATAATCGTATAATAAAACATAAAAACTTTTTCTGTCTTCAGTCATTTGACTGGTTTGATGCAGCTCTCCAAGATTCTCTATCTAGTGCTAGTCGTTTCATTTCGGTATACCCTCTACATCCTACATCCCTAAAAATGTGTTTTACGTACTCCAAACGTTGTTGCCTGCCTACACAATTTTTTTCTTCTATCAGTCCCTCCAATATTAAAGCGACTATAACAGGATATGGCCTGTCTCTTCTTTTAACCATATTTTTCCAAACGCTTCTTTCTTCATTTATTTACCGCAATACATCTTCATTTGTCACTTTATTCATCCATCTGATTTTTAACATTCTCCTATAGCGCCGCATTTCAAAAGCATTAAATCTTTTCTTCTCAGGTACACCCGATCGTCCAAGGTTTACTTCCATATAAAGCTACGCTCTAAACATATACTTTCAAAAATCTTTTCCTGACGTTTAAATTAATTTTTGATGTAAACAAATTATGTTTCTGACTGAAGGTTCGTTTTCCGTGTGCTATTCGGCATTTTATATCGCTCCTGTTTCGTCCATCTTTAGTAATTCTACTTCCAAATAACAAAATTCTACCTCCATAATCTTTTGTCTTCCTGTTTTCACATTCAGTGGTTCATCTTCGTTATTTCTACTACATTTCATTACTCTCATTTTGTTCTTGTTTATTTTCATGCGATAGTTCTTGCGTAGGACTTCATCCATGCTGTTCATTGTTCCTTTTAAATCCTTTTTACTCTCGGCTAGAATTACTATATCACCAGCAGATCGTAGCGTCTTTATCTTTTCACCTTGTACTGTTACTCCGTATCCAAATTGTTCTTTAACATCATTAACTGCTAGTTCTATGTAAAGATTAAAAAGTAACGGGGGTAGCGGACATCCTTGTCGGACTCCCTTTCTTATTACGGCTTCTTTCTAATGTTCTTCAATTATCACTGTTGCTGTTTGGTTCCTGTAAATGTTAGCAATGGTTCTTCTATCTCTGTATTTGAACCCTATTTTTGTAAAAATGCTAAACATTTGATTCCGGTCTACGTTATCGAATGCCTTTTCTAGGTCTATAAAAGCCAAGTATGTTGTTTTGTTTTTCTTTAATCTTCCTTCTACTATTAATATGAGGCCTAAAATTGCTTCCCTTGTCCCTATACTTTTTCTGAAAGCATATTGGTCTTCTCCTAACACTTCTTCCACTCTCCTTTCAATTCTTCTGAACAGAATTCTAGTTAAGATTTTTTATGCATGGCTAGCTAAGCTAATTGTTCTGTATTCTTCACATTTATCTGCTCCTGCTTTCTTTGGTATCATGACTATAACACTCTTTTTGAAGTCTGACAGAACTTCCCTTTTTCGTAAATATTACACACCGGTTTGTATAATCTATCAATCGCTTCGTCACCTGCACTGCGCAGTAGTTTTACAGGTATCCCGTCTATCCCAGGAATCTTTCTTCCCTTCCAATCTTTTAATGCTCTCTAAATTCAGATCTCAGTATTGTTTTTCCCCTTTCATCCTCTTCGACTTCCTCTTCTTCCTCTATAACACCATTTTCTAATTCATTTGCTCCGTATAACTCTTCAATATATTCCACCCACCTATCGACTTTGCCTTTCTTATATCAGTGTACCATCTTTGTTTAACACATTATTAGATTTTAATTTATGCACCCCAAAATTTTCCGTAACTTACGTGTATGTTCCGTCGATTTTACCAATGTTCATTTCTCTTTCCACTTCTGAACACTTTTCTTTAATCCACTCTTCTTTCGCTAGTTTGAGTTTCCTGTTTATAGCATTTCCTAATTGCCGATAGTTCCTTTTACTTTCTTCATCACTAGCATTCTTATATTTTCTACGTTCATCCATCAGCTGCAATATATCGTCTGAAATCCAAGGTTTTCTACCGGTTCTCTTTGTTCCGCCTAAGTTCGCTTCTGCTGATTTAAGAATTTCCTTTTTAATATTCTCCCATTCTTCTTCTACATTTTCTACCTTATCATTTTTACTCAGACCTCTTGCGATGTCCTCCTCAAAAATCTTCTTTACCTCCTCTTCCTCAAGCTTCTCTAAATTCCACCGATTCATCTGACACCTTTTCTTCAGGTTTTTAAACCCCAATCTACATTTCATTATCACTAAATTATGGTCGTTATCAATTCTGGTCCAGCGTAAGCTTTGCAGTCGACGAGTTGATTTCTAAATCTTTGCTTAACCATGATATAATGTATCTGATACCTAGCAGTATCGCCTGGTTTTTTCCATGTGTATATTCTTCTATTATGATTTTTAAACTGGGTGTTGGCAATTACTGAATTATACTTCGTGCAAAACTCTATAAGTCGGTTCCCTCTTTCATTCCTTTTGCCCAGCCCGTATTCACCCACTATATTTCCTTCCTTCCCTTTTCCAATGCTTGCATTCCAATCTCCAACTATTATTAAATTTTCATCTCCTTTTACGTGTTTAATTGCTTCATCAATCTCTTCGTATACACACTCTACCTCATCATCATCATGGGCGCTTGTAGGCATATAGACGTTAACAATCGTTGTCGGTTTATCCTTATTACAATGATTCTTATCGTTATGCATTTTGAAATACTTTTCTCTCTTCCCTATCTTCTTGTTCATTATGAAACCTACTCCTGCCTGCCCATTATTTGAAGCTGAATTAATTATTCTAAAATCACCTGACCAAAAGTCGCCTTCCTCTTCCCACCGAACCTCACTAATTCCTACTACATCCACATTTATCCTATCCATTTCTCTTTTTACATTTTCCAGCCTACCAACCTTTTTTAAACTTGTAACATTCCACGCTCCGACTCGTAGAATGTTATTTATAATTTTCTTGTGACCCCTTCCTTAGTAGTCCCCCCCCGGAGATCCGAACGGGGGACTAGTTTACCTCCGGAATATTTTACCAAGGAAGGCGCCTGCATCATTGCTATATGAAAATGCAGAGAGCCACATTTTCTTGGAAAAAAAGCAGCTGTAGTTTTCCATTGCTTTCAGCTGCGCAGTACTTAGAGGACTGACCGATGTAGAGGACTGACATCACTCAGTCCTCTAAGTACTGCATTTAAGTCGTCCTGACCTACGCCCTTAACTACTATTGAAAGAGCTGCTGCTCTCTTTCAGGAATCATTCCTTAGTCTGGCTCCCAATAGATACCTCTCCTATATCGTTGCACCTTCTTTCCAGCTATTTTGTATCACTGAGCGCTCAAGCCCCCTCACCATCGGCAAGGTCTCATGATTCATAGAGGGGGCATTTAAAATATAATGATAAAAAAGGAAAAAATAAATATGATTCTTCCGGTATTTATAAAGTAAAATGCAACAACTGCGAAAAAATATATATTGGTAAAACGAATAGATCCTTTAAAGATAGATTCGATCATTTAAAAATAAAAAATAGGTTTCTGAAATGTAGCTACTATTTAATAAATAATAATCATAATGTAACTAGTTTAGAAAATAATCGAAAGAGCAAATATTGAACGTGAAAATATTAATAAAAAATTAGAAATTTTAGAAAAATTATATATATATATATATATATATAAACGTAAATTCAGCCGTATAAATCTGCAAACAGAATTTGATGGGGACATTCTTATTAAAATTATTTGTTAGTATACAAAGATAAGATATTATTAAATTAATAGTTATTGCAATACTTTTTCATTCTGTTGACTGAGCAAATGTTTGTTCTGAATTTTTAAATTTAAAAAGACATTTTGTGATTTTTTCAACAATAAACAATTTTTATAACATAAAAGTAATAAGCTATAATTTAACGTGTGAATGTAAACAATAAGAATTATTAAAAAAACATTACTGAAGATAGGCTTAGGCCTGAAAACGTTTTGAACATGAAAAGTAAAGGTAAGATTATTCTGTACTTTGCGGAGGCTGAAAATATATTATATATGGTTTAACGTACAGAGGAAAAAGAAAGAAAGAAAAAAATTGACCGTAACAAATTTAATCTAAATAAATCAATATATATATGTAAATGTAGTTAAGAGTTTGCATTTGTCACTAATGAATACCCAAGGTGCAGTTATTTCTATATAATCGGGTAACTTTGGTACCACAAATTTTGTGTGTCCATTTCTGGTCAAGGATTATGACCTCTTTTTCTTCATATTATGGTTTTACAATACCAAATAAGATAAAACCAACAAAAGAGTATTAAGTGAATAATAATATTTTTTCATATTGTTCACCGGTAAAGCTTTCCTTGCCGCTACAGAGTCGATAATAAATACGTTACCATTTACGACTTCCTTTCTTTTTCCTGTTTAGCCTCCGGTAATTACCGTTCAGATAATACTTCAGAGGATGAATGACAACGATATATGAGCCACCATCTAGTATTCAAATCCGTGTAAAAATAACTGATTTTACTAGGACTTGAATCCTGGACTTCCAAATCAGCTGATTTGGGAAGACGCTTTCACTACTAGACCGACTCGGTGGGTCTACAATTTACGACTAATCTGCAGTAAAACATACAGATTAGTCGAGGTACGGCTGAAGAAGCTAAAATACAACAATTTTAAAAACTTGAAAGCAAGTTGTACTTTAATCTGTTAACGACAAGGTATTGACAGTAAATATCTTAACATGTATTACAAGAGTTCTCTTCAGGAGGTATCGATTAGTAGCTGTTATTCTTACAAATTTTGGTAAAAGTAATTTTTAAGGTATTATATAAGTTTTGTAACCTTTAAATAATACTAAATTCTAACGTTTGTCGTAGATCAGACGGTTCATTTTTTTAAGCGTAATACGACAAACAAATCTGTACAGTGATTTTTACCTATCAGCATTTTCTTTTATTTTGCTTCTTTCGGAATCGCACTTATTTACTTAAAAACTTTACTTGATTTATGCAACCGATAAAGTACGCCTAGTATTTATTAGTTGCACCGAATGGTTTCAACACATAGTAAAGCACGTCCTAACTACTTCAGCTGCACCTTCTTTAAGTCAATTTGCTTTGCAGAATATTTTTATTGCAAGTTGTTTTCTTGAACAATTTTTTAAACTTATATCTAATTTATACATGTTTATGAAGTTACATTTGGTATTTTACAATCGTGCTTATATAAAATTAAAAATATGTAGATTAAGCTCGAAAGCCTTTTATTTGTAAATGACATACTTAATATGATATATATACTTTAACTTTGAATCTAAATAATAATTTAGATCGATGTAAATTTATCAAACTATGATGGAAAAGAAGTGTGATTTATTTAATTTTAGATGCTTTGGTGTCATCATTCTGCAGATTCTGTATATAAACTCTTTATAAAGTCAAATGGAATTCTTTTTGGTTAAATTTAAGTTTGGCCTTTGTGCAGTAAGTTAATTTTTACGAATAACTTAACCCCTTGAACACAAGAGTACTTTTTATTTAAAAAAAAAATGTATATATATATTTTACTGGTGTAACTTTCATCTTTGTGTGTTATATTTTATACAAAATTTTCTGAATGCAGATGACTCAAAGGGTACTTATTTCTTGTTTTTAAAACTCGTTATCTAAAAAGGTTTTTTACTTTAATAATTGTCCCAAAATTTGAATTAAAAAAGAAAAGTATTTTCATCACTATTCGCATATGTATAATTTTTTTTTAATGTTTTATACCAAAAAATGTTTTGAAGAACCGGTCTAATAGCTAATTTTTTTCCCGTGAAAATAAGGTTAAGTGATAGGAACTTAACGTTTCATATTAATTGGCAAATTTACAATTGATATTTAATGGATTAAATGGATTGTTAAAAAAAATAGCTTGGTAAATCTGTTTTTGTATGTATAATTTTACCGGATCGATAAAAAAGCTAGCTTAAAGGTTAGCGGGAGTCACGAAAGAGTATTTCAGATGTCATTCTACGGAACGATACTTTTCCTTAAGAAATCGTGATAACATACGATAATCTCTTAAAGTAACCTCTTTTGAAAGGTAAGTCTTAACTATTAAATATTTGATGTAGGTTTCTTAACACCTTTTACAATTCCGGATTCTGCCTTTGTTTTATTTATATTTTAATTAATTTAAATATCAACTTGATTTAAAATTAATTTATTTTTTCATTTTAAATTCCATTTTGCGTTTGTACTAACCGCAAAATGTCTACAAAAAAGTCTACATTTCGCATTGTTTTCAGCGGTATTAAATGCGTTAGAAAGTTTTACCGCCTGAAAAGGCACTTTTTAAGAAGACTTATTCTGCATTTCTTTCATCGTATCTGTTTCTTTACATAACGTTTTTAATTAAAACTCCTGTTTGATGTAATCTGCTTGTTGTTTTGTACAACATAAATGATTTCTGAAGAATTGTCATTCCTTTATTGTTACAAGCTTGCATTCTTTTGCAAATCATTCGTCTTAATCATTTACAGTTACAGTTTCATCTAATTTTGTCGCTCTCTGGAAGTGTTAGTTAAAATATTTTCGTCAAGTGTTCGTTACGTTTTTCACTTATACTAACTTCATTAAATGTTAAAAAAAAACTTATATTTAGATCGTTAGGCGATTGGATGTAAACGTTACAGGATTAATCGGGTTAGCGGTGAAGATATTTCCTACCGGATAATCAGACAGGTAAATATTTTGGTATTTGATTCTGAATCCTCTGTATTAACTATTTCTTTTGATTTTAACTGAACTGAAACTTCATTATTTGTGTTATATATTGAATGCGATAAGGTTCAAGTATCTATATTTTTCTACTGTTAGTAAAATTTTTATATTGTAATAAACAATGAATAGAAAAAATCACAAAGTTTTTGCTCTAAATTACTTTATATTTTATACAGTGTAGATATTTTTGTTATACGTAGATTTAGTTTGAGATAGTTATAAAAAAAATTTCTTGGAAGGTGATCGGTTATTTTCACAGCATATAAGTGTTAAATTTTAACTAATAAGTTATTTTAACTAAGAATGAGTAGTAAGGATTTGGGTAAGGTCCTACAGCTGCCGTTTGTCATATGCGGTTTATTGTTGTTATTAGGTTTGCTACGTTTTAGAGTTTAAAATTAAATAAATATACAAACACTTCTGGTTTTGAATATAATAAAAACTACAAAGAAAGCCGCATTAAATGCCTGAAACGTATGAAAACTAGTAATATATAATTAATTATATATACAATAATGGTAATAATAAGATAACACTGAACGAGTCATATTTGCGTACTTGAAAGAAAGAAAATTGTTTACAAGATCAGTTTGTTTTTTTATCGATGCATTTTTATTTTCATTTCATATTTTTGAACAAAACCGTTAAACTTACAAATACAATAGTTTGTAATACATATTTATGTATTTATAAGTTTAGCAAATCTATTAATTACGAATAAGGAGATGAAATTTATATTTTTATGTTTATAATTATTTCATCTCGATGTTAATCGTTCGTAAATAATACTAGTTCTAATATTGGGGATTAACATGCGTACAATTGTTTGTTAACGATAAAAATATTTTTGTACTCTTTGAAATAGGTACTTGTAGGTACAAAACTAGTATTGTAATAAAACCTCATACATTTCTTTTTTGAAAATAATCTTATGACAGAAGATATGATTTGATAAATTGTTTACACATTATAGCACTGATATGAGAGTGTTTGTACTGGTATATTTCATCAAGAATATTTGGTTCCCTGTTAATATTTACAGAAAGTCATGATCTAAGCTACTTAGTTGACATGATGAGGAAACCGTGGTATTTAGTAAAAGCCTTTTGTTTTTGAAATACTAATTATGACATGCAAAGTACCGTTTAAGAATTAGGCGGTATTTATGTTATTGTAGTACAGTTGGCATTTCATTATTTTTCGTCTTCAACAAATAAACAGCCGTGAATTTATGTATCGTGTTTGACACTACTCCGATTCAAAAAGTCTACAAATGTTGTTAGACAACCTGCAAATATAAAATTTTGCTTTAAAAATTGCAATTACCAACATTAACTTGGTTGAAAAAAAGAGTATGATGAAGAAACAGAAATGAAGAAACTCAGGTTTCTCCCAAGCGGCGCTTGTTTCACTGCGGGTCCTATTAAAGATGATGATAATGAAAAGTATTGTTGAGGATTTTTTTCATCGGGCTTTGTCCATCGTTAATCGGTTGCGGAAGACCAAATAATGAACAAGATGTTCATCGATACCTTTCTTCAACTGTAAAATGTAGTCGGAAGGAAAAAATCCCGATTGAAAAATGGAAAATAACAGTCGGGTTCTTTTGTGTGACGTTACACCAGCATATTAATGCGTGCTGCTTCCTTGCACGAAACGATAATTTCTCTTTATATCGATTTGAAAAGGAAAACGATAAGGAAATTTGAAACCGTTGGAGTCGGCAATAGATCTTGGATAATGTTTGGTAGGACTCAGGACTAATTTTCTGATGGCTAAGAGAATTAGCAGATAATGCTGTGGTAAATTTACTTTGTACAATTTTCTGCTTGCATTCAAACTGTTCATTACTAGTTGGTTAGACAGATTTTAAGAATAATGTTTCTTACTGAATGAACAGTATTAAAGAGTACGAATGAGCGGTTTAATTGAGAATTGTGTCGAATGTCTATAGCAGTGTAGAAATAGAAACTCTGGGACGACCTTGATATTTGGCTCGTTACCTTGACCTTTGACCTGCGACCTTGATCTCGGGTTAAGGCCACCTTAAAATGACCCCATCAAAAACAATCAAGGTCACCCCCAAAAATTACGTAATAAAAAATCACGTCATCAGAAATTATATTTACGTGCATGCTGCGTGGTGTGAACGTGCTTGCTTCCTTCGCAGCGGCTTTGTTTACTAGTTTGAAAGTTATCTGGTGATAACTCATTTGCGTCGTACTTGTTTGTTTGCTATTTGAAAGTTCTCTGGTAGCCGTTACATATAAATACCGGAAAAATTTTCAACGGATTTATATTAGGGTGGTTTTATTACAGATTTAAATTTACGTCATTTTCCATCATCATCATAATTTAAAAAGGTGAGCGAGACAAATTTCAAATATATAAATTATTTTAAAGTTTAATTACGCACTCGAATAATAGATTTAATATTATATTTTGTGTTACGCACTTTTAGTATGTAAATTATTTTTATTTTCCAGTTAATTTATATTATCTCTGGAATAAAATAACGGTTTTCTTAATTAATGTATTAAATGTATGCAATCGTTATGTTTATTTAATGCGTTCTCCAGCAGTTACTAGTCAAACCGATAAAATAACTTTTGTGTTTCAGTGTTTTGCAAGTTTAAAATAATTTATTTCAAAAATTCATATAAAAGCACACCAGGTTTATTAATATGGTAAATATTTGTTTTTAAAATAATTGTTTTGAAATATTAACACTACTTAAGTAAAACAAAATATATTAGTAGAAAATATATAGTAATTATTAGCGGTTAATTTGGTCATATAAAGTATTATATTGGATTGTGTTATTTATTTTATTATACGAATAAAATATTTTTATATTAGCAGTCAGACTACTATCGATTGTTAAAACCGATTCGAATAAATAATATATTTATTTATAGGATAATAAATATTAATTACTTGGAATATGATAAAAGAATTTTCATTATATTTATTAAATAAGATACTAATAAATTTGAAATAGAATATTTTAATTGAAAATGTTTGAGATAAAAAACATATGTAGTATGCCCCCATCAGTTTGTCTTCCCCGTTTTATATAGATGTAATTTGACAAAAAGAATCGGTAATGAATGCGGTTTTCATTTAATTTCCAATTTTGTTCGTAAAACTATTACCGATTGTATTTGTACAGATAGGTATGATAATATTTCATACAGTGAATTCGCAGGAGCTTGCGTATGTGCAACAGCTAGCCTTCTATTAGTTTCAGAATCGGAATCTCGTCGATGAGGTCTCATTAATTCTAAATACCGGTATATTAAAAATAATATTGGATATGATTTTAAAAGAGTTGTTTTTTTTGCAGATGTATCGTGCTAGAAGATCGTTATTAACAACGGAAAAGGAAGGAGTTGAGATAAACGCTTCCCGACCCGGTGCCTCAAGAGCTATGAGAGGACAGGGATCGCAAATGTTTAATAATTTTGTTAACGGCAGTTTGGAGGAACCTCAACCGGCTCCTTCAAACAGAAGCTCTCGTGTCCTTGATGTCGATACCCGACCGGATCCTTCGGACGTATCTAATCAAGAATTGCTGTTAGAGGAAATTATAGCCGCAGATGTTAGTTTGAGAGATGTAATATTATTATATTATACTTCTGGACTAACGTCTATGGGAAGAGGCTGTTCAAAGGGGGGCTCAGAAAGCTACCGGTCATAATAGCTTAACTATGAGAACCACGGTTGAAATAATTAAATCGTTTAAAAATACTTTAAAAACAAAAATAATGCTTCGATTTTCTATGTCCGATAACCGATTATAGCTTATCTAAAACGTTAACGTGAAATAATATTCTAAATGCGTCTATAATCGGTTTGACCTTGCAAACTATAATCGGGAGGTTGATGAATTATGGACCTTTATGAAGCTCTCTTCAAGAAAAAGAACGATTGATGAAATCTTCGATGAAGTGGCAACCCCGCAACGAATTCCATTTACATTTACTCGGAACAGTTCATAGCGTTGACGCTACCCAAAAAGGGAAAATATTTACTTAAAATTGGAACTGTATGAAACAAGAAATAGAAGGCCTTTTTTCAGAGAATGACGAATGAAAATGGTTTCATAAAAGTTGTGAGCAGTTGCGCAGGTCGCTCTCGACAGTTAGGTAGTTAAGTGGTTGATTAGAGTTTAATTTGTAAATGGTCGCTTTAAATAGTTTATTCTAAATTAATGTTTGCAGGAAATGGCTGCTGCCGATTGTCGTTAAAAAAGAGTAAGACTTGCAGCAGTCGATCAGATCGGATGCTTTGTTCTGATCGAAAATGCATTCGATTGTAACTTAGACACTTACTATTACAAAAACGATAATGAAATTTGTAAAAATATTTGGATGCTTCTAACAACGGTGAGAGAAGATATGATTTTGTTATTGGCTGAATCGTTAGCGCGTTTCGGTACTATTAAGTATAATATTTTAATCGAGCTGTCGTATGAAATACCGCATATGAGCGAATATAGAGATGTAGGGTTTAAAACAAGAAATTTTGAAATTTTTAACGACAACGATATTGAAAATTCGTTACAAGACGCGATCGAAATATTACTTCGTGAAGAGGCTAATTTTGAAGAACAAAGCGGATGGACTCTTTCGAGTGTCGACGGGATCTTAGTTCGAATAAATCGTTATCGACCTCCTAGAGGATCTTGTTTTATTCCCTTTCCCAAATCCATTCGAGGTAGGCATGCTGTCATCGATGTAAAATACAATGATGAATATTGTTTTAAACGGGCGATCCTTTGTAAGTATGTGCAAGGTCCTAATCGTGATCGTATAGATAGACGATTCGATGCTTTATTAAATAAATTTAATTTCGAAACCGTAAATTTCCCATCGCATTTGACTGATATATACAAATTTGAAAAAAAAAACAACAGTAACGTTTCCGTAAACGTTTTCTCGATAGATGAGAACGAAAAAATTATCCCGATCAAAGTGTGTTCTTCCGAAAAGGAAGGTCATTTTGATCTGTTATTGATCGAAGGTGACCATCAACATTATTGTTTCATCTCAAATTTCGAAAGACTGATTCGATCCCGCCTAACTAAAAACAGGAACGTGATAAAAATTTGTAAAAGGTGTTTTAATTTTTACAAAAACGACAAAGACTGTGCCAAAAAGATGATTGATCATCTGGAAAGATGCGGCAGTAACCCCCTGCAGAAGTTGCGCTTCCTGTTTCTAAAGAAGGCGGATCTCAACCCGTGCTCAAATTTAAAAATTACCATCATATGTTTCCACTTGCTGTGTTGAATGTATCCTTAAACCCGTCGCAACGTGTGATGTCCCAATCTTAAAAATTCGTACACGGTTTCCACAGAGCGGCACCTTCCTATGAGCTTTTGTGTCTATTTCGTTGTCCATTCGAAATGCGATTCCTTCAGCTCATATCTTTTATAGAGGAAAGGAAGCGGCCCATTCCTTCATGGAACTCCTCCACGATGTTACCGTTCGGATTGATGAAGTTCTCAAACAAGAAAAGGTTATGGAGTTTACCGATCAAGATAGTCTCCTTTGAATCGGCTGTAAGGTGTCAGATGTGCGACTTCAGATTCACTTCACAGATACGACCGGTTAGAGACGATTGTCATATCACGGGTCATTATCGTGCAGCAATATTTTCCAAGTGTAACTTACAAAAATCAAATAGGACGTTCATCGCCGTATTTATCCATAATAGTTCTAACTATGATTCTCATTTTATCGTAAGAGAATTAGGTTACGATGACAAAAGGATTACTGTGATTCCTTACTCCACAGAAAAATATATTTCTTTTTCAAAGAGAATCGGCAACCGAATTTCAATACGGTTTATAGATACATTCCGATTTATGGCTTCCAGTTTATTATTTGGTAAAAACTCTTCCCACCGATAAATTCTACAGTACCAGAAAGTTTTTTAATCGATCGGATTTATCTTTAGCGACTCGAAAAGGTGTATATCCATACGAGTACACTATCTCATGGAAAACGTTAGAAGAGACCTCTCTTCCCCCAAAAGAAAAAAATTACAGTAGTCTCACGGGAATGGATGTATCCGATGAAGACTACGATCATGCAAAATTAATATGGACTCATTTCAAAATAAATAATTTGGGTGAATACAGCGATTTATACCTTAATGCTATGTTACTACTTTTTTTTTGTTTTCAGTCATTTGACTGGTTTGATGCAGCTCTCCAAGATTCCCTATCTAGTGCTAGTCGTTTCATTACAGTATATATGTTACTACTATCTGACGTTTTTGAAAATTTCAGATTTCTTTGTTTGAGATTGCACACATTATTTTACCCTTCCAGGAGTCTCTTTTGATGCGATGCTGTACAAAACGAGGATTCAACTAGAGTCGATTACAGATCATGACATTTACATGTTTTTAGAAAAAGGTATTCGGGGCGGTATTCGATCTGCGTTAAAAAACATTCGAATGCTAACAATTCTTATATCGCTTGTGATTATGATCCTAACCATCGGTCTAGGTACTTGATGTACCTTGACGCCAACAACTTTTATCGGTGGGACTTAAGTCGATGTTTACCTTATAAAAATATACATCGGGTAGACAGCAAAATACAAAATTCTTTATTAGACAACATAATGTCGATAAGGGATGATGGTATGATCGGGTACATACTACAAGTCGATAGCGGGTACCCTGTTCATCTGCACGAATTACACTGTGATTTTCCATTTTTCCCCGTGAACGAGATTTCTAAATATCTTAAACTTATACCTTCATTAAGAAACAGATCAAAATATGTTTCATTTTTCTGGTTTAAAACAGACGATTAGAAACGGTCTTCGAGTGACCAAATTTTATAAAATGCTACAGTTTGTGCAGTTTCCGTGGTTGAAAAGCTACATCGACCTTAACACGGCTAATCGCTAGTCGGCGACAAACGAATTTGAACGTACATTTACCGTGTTCAGTAAATGTATGGAGAATGTCAGAAAGAGGTCAAATCTCGAGTTGGTTTCTTCCGAAAAAAGACTTATAAAACTCATCAGCAAGCCCTCTTTTCAAGTTAAGATCGTCTATGATGAAACGTTATGTGCCGTTCAGTGTTCGAAGGAAAAGATTTTTTCGATAAACCAATATACGTAGGTCTTTCTGTACTGGAACTGAACAAGACCCTGATGTATGATTTCCATTACAGTGTGATGCGAAGAAAGTACGGGTCAAAACTCTCTTGTATATGGATACGGACGGATTCTTTTTTATGAAGTGGAAACAAATGATTTTTATAAGGACTTGCAAGAAAGTTCATTCGTTGCCAAATTTAATACATCCGATTACCCTAAAGCTTACCCGTGTTTTTCATTAAAAAATAAAAAAGTAATTGGGAAGTTTAAAGATGAGTGTTGCGGATTTCCTATTCGAGAATTTGTAGGGTTGAGAGCAAAACTGTATACGTTTAAAACGGCTTCGAAAATAATTATAATAAAAGCAAAGGGGATTAAAAAACGTAGTTAAAACTGAAATAATTTTTGATGATTATAAAAAATGTTTACTTGATAGTACTGCTGTTATTTATAAATATGAATATCTTCAAATCAAAAACACTTAATTGAATCGATTAAAATGAATAAATTAGCTTTTTGCAACTACGATGATAAACGCATCGCTATAGATAAAATTCATACTATTGGAGACGTCGTTTCTCCGTTAGAGTTAAATCGGTTATTTTTAAAGTAGATAAGTGTTTTAAAATTAAAATAAATCTGAATGTTAACGTTTTTATATGTTTCTTTATCTTATCTGATAATTGATTATTAAAATATTTTAAAAATTAATAACGATTGTAAAGTTGTTAATTAATAATTAAAATATTTTTATCAGATTAGTTTCTACTCGTTAATGATTTCCGAGAGCATGATGGTGCCTTCTCTGGAAAGTATTGCGTGTTATAATGTGCTGAAAAATTTGTCGATGGATATGATGTGGGAAAAAAGCTATTTTCCTGAGGAATACAAACAGACGGTCGCGTATTTTGAAAGGCTACAAACTTCCCTTTAGAATTTAAATATCGAGTTTCTAAAAACATTTGCAAAGGTCGATTGTGTCAGGGAAATATAACGGAAATACTGACAGACATTTTTTCAAATTATTTTATAGTACATGTCGAATCGGTTTCCAGAAAACGTATTTTATTTATATTAAATGAATAGATTTAAATTGAAATTTTTTTAATTTTTGTTTCGGTTTTTTCAGTTAAGATGATTCTCAAATCGAATTATGTATATCATAATGCTAATATCCTATTACCTTTAGTAGCCTTTGCATGTATACAGTAGTAAAGGATATAATGAGCGGTATAACAGAAATTTGTGACGAATTAAATCATCTGTTTTTATTATTAGATAAAACAAAGTTAAATTTTTACGTTAATGTTTAAGAAAGGAGATTAATCCTAACATTTGCTACAATTGTTTTAAAAATATTTTTTTACGTTTAATTCAACTAGTTTAAAAGATGTGATAGATGAATACATTTGTGCAGATCCTGGCAAGTCTTTTTTAATAAATGAAGAGAAAGAAAGCTCGTTGTTTTCTCTTCTCTCTACTGAAATATTTTTCGATATGTTAATGATTTTAACAAATAAAATTAGAAGAACGTGAAAATCCATTTTTTAACACAGGGATAGTGAACGGTTTAATTATTTAACTAGCAGCGAATATAAATCGATCTTGTAGAGGAATAATTATTATTATTGTAGAGGAAAATTGTTTATTTCATAATCGAATAAAATGTTTATGTTTTAATCTGATAAAATGCATATTGTAATCGGTTTTTAAAAAATGTATATGTTGTATTCAATTTAAAAATATATCTATTACATTAAACGAATAAATATTTTTAAAAGTTTACATCGGTTTTCAATTTCCATTTCTTTTTTCCTTTTAACCCCTTTCAGGTATCCTTAGTTTATTACAAATTGATTGGATTCAAGTACGTCGGCAGCAGCGATGATTGCTGCAGTAAAAAACGCTATAAAAATCCCAATCGTTCTACCGTATTTCGTTCGAGGAATGAACGTTTTAATTCGAACACCGCATTCAAATACACTTTAAAACCTTATCGCGTAAAGGAAAAGAGGTTATTTTATCTAGAAATGAAAACAAACGTTTCTTTTACCAAATCAGTTTATTATTTTTTCAAAAACTAAAATTAAATACAAAATAATAATTATGCTAAAACACAAACGGATAGGCGTTTTAAATTACAAAGTAATAAGTTTTAAATACAAAATAATAATCAAAGAAAAAATTTTAATTCTTGACTCCAGTCTTTTTCATCTTCAGGAAACGGCTGTTGAATCTTGATGGTTGGATCTTGCTGTAGGTAAACTTTTGGGAAGGTAGCGAAAGACCTCAGGTCCCGGACCGATTAAACAACACTAGCTTTTTTCATAATATTTCCCACCGCTAAATCTAGACGGACGTAAATTTCCGTAAATGTAAAAATAAACCACGTTCCCGCCTTGTTTTCTATAACAAACCAATGTGTGCCCGGATCGGTGATGCTGTCGAGGTTCACTATACCAGGATCGGATTTGTTTACTCTTGCCGGTAAATTATCGTGCCTGAAAACTCCTCTGAAGTGCGGTAAACTCACTTTACGTGCAAAACGCATCAGCTCTATATTCGACGGGGAGCGATCGCGGAGCTTGCGCAGTTAAGCGCTTTTCCCCGCCTTGACGGCGGTAATTTTGTCTGCGAACTGCTGATTGGCATTTTCTTAAACCACATCCGGTCTTTAAACGATACGCCTCGAGGTAAACACCCTTTATTTTTTTTCGCCGAATTTACTTTTCACTTTCATATCGTTTCTTACCGCCCACGCAGCGGCCTTCTCCGTATACCTAGAATCGGGTGCGGTCACCCTCTATCAGGCTCTTTGTGCTTACTCTATCGGCCTCCGCTCTCCGTCGAGAATCGCTGTAGATGCTGTACGTTATATCGTGCGCTTTACAGGCTTTATCGAGTGGGTTTATCCCCGGATCGCCTCTTTGCAATATTTTTTCTAGTTTGATCCCAGGACCGCAGTACTGGTAGCCCGGTATGTGAGCCTCGAAAGGGAGCACGTCTATCGCCCGATTGAGTACGGTTCCTGCAACGTCACCTGCGATGTTTAATGCTTTAGTCGGAAGACTTACAACCGATCCTATCAAGCCACGTTCTCCTTTCTCACTAGTAAACCTTTTATTCGCGTTCCTCATTTTATACTCGACTAAAATTCTAAGGATGATTCGCCCATTTTTTTTTTCTTTCCCAATTTCACTTTTCAATCTGGAGACGGTTTCATCTAACCGCCGTTGAACGACGGGGTCGTTTGTATTTTTACCTGCAAAAGGAATTTCCGTTTCTTTACTTTCGACTCTGGCGATGACTTGGTTGAAATTTTGCTGGATAAGAAGCCGCGCATATCTCATCGTTATCAAATCGTTTTCGTCGTCCGGATGTGCTGCGTTTTTAGCGCTAGCACTTTTGAAATCTACGTTGTTAAAATTGATCTGCTCCTTACACGCTAAAAAACCACGATCTTCGTCGTACTGCTCGATAAAGTACATGCACTCGTCCATCTTGACAGCTGACAAAATCCTGAAAAAGTCTGCTAGCCTGCGGGTTTGGTCAGGCCTTTGGTGAAAGTGTAGAAATTGAATCTGTATCGACCTTTATCGTTCACTGAAAACTCATTTTTTTGTCCGGTTCCAAGCGTAATTACAGATTTCTTTAAACTTTTCAAACGTCATATGCCTTAGGTTTCTTTCGTCCGGATTAATTGTTTAGGTATTTTGCTATACGTCTGACTCGTACAAAACGCATCGATGTTATTGCGTCGACTCGTAATAAAATATTTTGTTGTTTTGTTTTTCGCAAATTACATCGTCAAATATCATTATGGAATTTGGCTCTATTTCTTCCGGCGCTACGATAACATCATTATCGCTAAACGGATAGTAACCTATCCCTTCAACATTCTCCTTTAGTAATGAGTAGATCGTTAAGAAACAAATACTTAGGCTGGTATAACGATTTAGAAAAAAACATATATATTGCTAAACCTCAACCCGCTAGGATCGAACAAAAGATTAAAGACGGCGTTACTCTTACCGGAATTCGAAGAACCTACAACCAAACATCTGATATTATCTGGAAGAAGAGAACCGTGTCTCTTTTTCGAATTAAAATCTACTACATCACTTATAAGTCGATCGAAATTAACTACCGTTAACTTCCGATCTTGCTCTTCGCCGTCCATCTCTGTTACTAAACGTACTCGAACAGCGTAATTTATTTTATAAGATTCTTCTTTTCTATCCACGAATCTTTTTTCTTATCAAAACCCGACCGTCGAACAAGTAATTTATCACCTCTCCTTTTTAATACCTTTTCTACCAAGTAAACATCACCGTACCTAGTCTTACTAAGTTCTTCCGCATAAAAACTTCCTTTTACTACTTCCCCCTTTCCGTCTTCAAGAATATACGTTATAGGTTGTCATTTTCACTTTGCAGATGGTAAAAACCTCATTCGTCCAGTTCGGAAGGTATCCTTTTGCAAACTTCCTTTTATACTTATCCTTAGTTGTTCTACGTTTAACTTACCAACGAGTGCACGCTTTCGGCGTTTTCGTGCAGCCGTTGGTATATTTAGCAATACTTCGCGTTCATTTTTATAAGAAACATCTTTCGGTTTGAAACCGAAACCGGTTTGAAAATCGTTTAATATACTTGCCCATCGATAGTTCCCCTGTTCTGTACTATTCGCCACATGTTAAACTGGAGGGTTCTGTTGAACCGCTCAACTATTGACGCTTTGTCATCGGAATAGGTTGAATAATGATTAATATTAAACTTAGAAAGCAAAGCTTTCATCTTTTCACCGCCGACGTCCGTCTGAAAATTTTTCATTTTGTATTTTTTAAATACAGGTTCAAGGAGTTTTACAACATCATCCACTTTTTTACTCTTTAACGGAAAAGCAAAAGCATATTTAGAAAAACAATTTATAAGCGTAAGTACAGGGTGATTCAAAGAAACGGGAAATTTTGAAAGTTGTGTCGGTAGCCGCGGGCGATTGGTGCCACTTGATAAGTGGCGCCAGCCTCTCTAACCTAACCTGCCATTTAGTTGTTATGGATCCTTGGAGTGGTGCGCAACATGTATTTGCTATCAAAGCGTTTTACAAAAACAATGACAGTGTGGAGGGAGCGCGTACAGAATTTCGCCGTCATTATAATCTGGGACGGCACGACCGTGTTCCATCAGCACGTGCAATTAAAACACGGATATCTAATTTTGAGGAAACCGGTTCGGCGATGACAAAGAAACCTCCAGGCCGTGAGCGAACCGTCCGTACACCACAGAATGTTCAAGCTTTACAAGATTCTGTCACACGAAGTCCACATCGGTCGATCCGTCGTCTCTCAGCATCTTTACGATCGCATAGTTCAAGTGTTCGAAGAATGTTAGTGAAGGACTTGCAATTCCATCCGTACAAGTTGCAGATCGTCCAGGAACTAAAACCGAACGATGCGGTTGTGCGAGCACAATTCTGTAATGTAATGCTTCAGAAGATAAATGATAACGAAGAGTTTGTTCACGAACTGTGGATGTCAGACGAAGCGCATTTCCACCTCAGTGGATTTGTTAACGAGCAAAATTTCAGATACCGGGCGCAAGAAAATCCTACGCAGCTACACCAGCGTCCGTTGCACAGCCAGAAAGCGACCGTGCGGTGTGCTATGTCATCTTACGGTGTAATAAGCCCTTATTTTTTTGAGGATGACAAGTGTCTTGCGATTACAGTGACGTCGGCTCGTTACGTAGCCGTGCTTGAAACCTTTGTTGTGGAACAACAAAAGAGATTTCCACCGATTCTTAACACAGCCTGGTTTCAAAAAGACGGAGCAACGTCAAATACTGCACGAATATCGTTGGCAGCTGTACGCCGATTGTTTGGACAACGTGTCGTTTCACGAAACTGTGACATTAGATGGCCTCCCAGATCGCCTGATCTCTCAGCTTACTTACATTACTTTTTGAGGGGTCAGCTTAAAAGCAAAGTGTTCCACAGTAGACCTGCTACAACGGAAGAACTGAAGGCAAAGATCCGAGAAGCAATTCCGGAAATTCCAGTCGAGATGTTACGTCAAACCGTGAACAATTTAACGAAGATTTCGTGAGTGTTTACGAAGAAGAGGTCACCTGCAAGATTTCATCTTTAAAAAATAAAATAAAATGTATGTATCCTAAAATGGCAACATTTGTACAAAAACATGAAATAAAATTCATTTTTAAAAAAACATTTTCATTCACATTATTTAATTTTTAAAATTTCCCGTTTCTTTGAATCACTCTGTATATATATCTGAATCCCCTGTTCATCCTAGAATACTGTTGCATTTCTACTAGATCTGCCTGGTACAAATCGTCTATTCCCTTCAATTCGACAGATTTCTGCGAGCTTTCTTGTGAAGTTCTTTCGCTCTTTCCTGTTTCGCACTTATTATTGAATGAATGAATGTATACTATCATAAAAATCAACTTGAACATGATATTCATATAACAGGAAAAAAGAAAAAAACACAAAATAAATTCTAATACAACACTCTATTTCTAAACTGCATTCTTTTTAACAATAGAAAACTAAGTAATACTGCCGTTCATTTAATTCAGAACGTAATTCATTAATTGAAATTAAATTTTCTAATTTTAACAACACTACGACGTTCTCTACGCCTAAGTATATACGTCTTTTTAATTGGAAATCTTCTCTTAAGGATGACGGTTAGATGTTCTTCCGCCCGTAATCAAGTCCTCTCCATCTGCCGACGACTATGACAATACGGATGAACATTCTAACGATGTTTTATCCATTTTATCTCATTCGCTGGACGAGGATTCGATTCTAAACAGCGGCATCTAATGGATTTCACTGCACGATGGCACCTGAAACAATAAACACAACGTAAATAAGTTGAAGAATATATTCTTTGCTTGTTTTATTATATACCGCTAAATAAGATCTCATCTTACACACCTGTTATCGTGTACACGGTCGTTCACTATTGGACAGTTGGGAGATAACCTTTTGTGCTCGTCCAATGGAATTTCATCAGCAGTGCCCCGCTCGAAAACCTCTACAAGACAATCGAGACGATCAACACTGTCAACTATGCCGGTAAAATAAAAAGCGGCTTTCATCATAAATTCCGCTTTCGGAAAGTATTTCTTCCAGCAATGAAAGGTGCTCATCGATAATTCTTCACAAACTATACTCTCTGTAAAAAATCTATTACACTTATACAATTCATCAGAAATTTTACAAGTACTGTTAAATATTTTACGATTAATTGAACAACGTAATAAAATAGTTTTACTGGAAATATTCCATTCGCATTCCTTACACGATATTAATTTTAATAAACATGCTCGTCACTACTTAATTCCGACCTACCCTCTGCAGCGTTTGTTACAGCACTGTCCTTTGTCATTTACATCAGAGTCAAAAACCAATCTTCTAACGGATGGGCTGGACTCGGGCGAACTTGTTGTGTAATTAGTATTCGGTATAGAGGGATTTGCACTGTTGCTGTTGCTGCTGCTGTTGTTGGAAGAATCAGCATCGAGAGCCGCTTCAACTGCCTCCCTTAATTCATCGCCAGATGTGAATATATCTTGCGACATCTGTACAACAGAAAGTGAACGAACACACACTGCATACTGAAATGTACAATTAAAAAAAAATATTTATGAAACTTTATTTACCTTTGTAATGCGATGCCTCAAATAAGTATATAATCCGATACACCACGCCGTTTTTATTGTAACGAATGAATAAATGCTTCGGGAGAAACGATCTAGTGTTTAATTCCGTCTGAAAAAAACGAACAATATTCACTCATCGATTCTAACTCTAACAATATATATAACAAACAACATAATAAATACACACATACATATATAAATATTATTATCTTATTTAATTAAAAGTAAAACATATGTATAAAAATGTTAATAATTAAAGTAAAACATATGTAATTATTATTTAATAATTCAATATGTAAGAAGATGATCTTTTAACTCGCACGATACGAAACGTAACGAAGAATAGCGACACGCTATAGCAACGGAGTGGCACAGTATAACGTTGAATAAATGCGGTTAAAATTTCACGATATTTATATACAGCAGTCGACCTCGACTTAATTATTCGATTATATATATATATAAAAAGAATATTTGCCTTTCGGAATTTAATGCGGTCCTCTGCGATAAATGATTTTATCGATGAAGTTGACTCCTCTGTATTAGTGGCAGCTTCTGCATTAGCAGCAGCCTCCACTATGTCGTCGTTTTCATCGTTTAACAACCTTTGATATTCGACTTCATTTCTCTCATCGCTGCTAAACTGTGAACTGCAACCTTCGGGGTAATCTCCGTTCAGCTGAACTAGGCGTCCTCTCCACCTCATCTTCTTCTAACACCTGGTTTACCACTTCTTCCAGTTTCTCTTCGCTAATACGGAACGTTTCTTGGGATACCTGTGAAACAATATTTACATTGAAGCCTACCGATATCAGTTAAAATCTGTTAATAATATATAAATTTTAAAGACACATTTTTTTTGACACAAACGATGACGAATATAAAAGAACGCTCCTAACCTGCAAGCCAGTGTTATAGTTTTGAACTTATATAACACTGAAACAATCAAAAATTATTTTATCAGTTTCACTAGTAACTGCTGGAGAACGCATTAAACATAACAATCGCTATACACGTAATACATTAATTAAGAAAACCCGTTATTTTATCCCAGAGATCATATTAATTATAATGTAAATTAATTGGAAAATAAAAATAAAACGACTAAAATTAAGCGGAAAAATGATTTACATATTTAAAGTGCATAACTCAAAATATAATATTAAATTTATTATTCGAGTGTGTAATAAACTTTAAAATAATTTACATATTTGAAATTTGTTTCACTCACCTATTTAAATGATCGATGACGATAAAAGGTAAAAAAGGTTTAAATCGACAATAACGCATGACGCAGATCACTGTATAAAGCTGGAAAGCGATATAAATCCGTTGAAAGTTTTTCCGGTATTTATATGTAACGGCTATCAAATAACTTTCAAATAACAAACAAGTATGACGCAAATGAGTTATCACCCTATAACTTTTAAACTAGTAAACATTGTCGCTGCAAAGGCAGTAAGCACTTGCACATAACGCAGCAAGCATGTGCACATAATTGAAGTTTTTTGATTCCGTAATTTTTTTATGACACATCACGCAGCAAGTACGTGAACATAATTTTTTGATTACATAATTTTTTTGATAACGTCTTGCGCATCAATTATTTTTTGGGTGGCGATTTTTTTTTGACGACGTCATTTTTGGTTGACTGACCCGTGGCCGCGGACCAGGTCGTTACAGAGTTCCAATTTCTACACTACTGTCAACAAATTTACTATTTAGGGTTTATTTTTATAATCTTGATAATATTTCAAGAGATACAGTATTAAAAATCGAAAAAATTGTATAATTATTGGAGTGGCACCAGATCATTTAACTTTATTAACGTGAGTTTTGAATTTATAATCGGGAACGTTTCTGTAATTGCAAACTGTTAAAAGTACCGAGATCTTTTTCTTATATTGTTTTATTTAATCCGTAAAATTGTGATATCTTGTAAATAAATGCTGCATTTTAGAAATTTTAAACCTGTTCGTGATGACAGCCTGCTTTGGAAATACGTGTTTAATATGTATTTAATTTTGCTTATTGTTCTTTTAGTTTTATTGCATAGTGCTGTCTTCATTAGTCGACCGTTAACTAGCAAAGAGCAAAATATCATTCCAAGATCTAGGTTTTAGATCCGAATTGTAAACAATCTGACATAATATCGGTCGCGCTGTAATATTATAACTGCGATTATGAACAATGAGTGTTCCATACCAGACGTATTAGAACTGATGATTGAAACCGTCTCTCGTTGTCGTTCTCGCTAAACCAAATATATTACTTTAAATAAATTTTTCAAGCCCACAAAAGTACAGTTATATCCAGCAATATAATTGACATTTATGTCTTATTTCTTTTCATCAAAGGGATGTACTTTATTATGGACATCATTTCTCTTAGAGAAACATATCTTGCTAATGTCTGTTGTACTTAAGGTACTTCATTTTCTTCACGTACATTATTAGTCAAGATATTGTAAAGCAAGCTGTGTTACCTCTTAATAAAACAGCATTTTTGTATACTTTCCCTCTATTCAGTCTGTTACAAATTTTTTATAAGCGGTTTGAAAACATAATCAAAATTAATACTAAATAATATTTTGTTATTACTAAAATGCGTGTTAATGTATGTATTTGTTATTGTAGGCTTAATTATTTAACTTTATCGATGGTTTTAAGATTCGCATCGATGAGTGAGGGATATAAATGAAAACTTTCATGCGATGAAGGTCGGTACAGTCAGGATTTCTGCAATGTGAATAATACTTCTTTAATAATATACTATATAGTAGCGAATGAGTGGTTTCAAATTTTTATATACCAAAAACTCTATTATAAAGTAATACTTTTGTTTTATTTAATTAATAGTGCGATTAATCCATTATTTATAAACAGTTGTAATTATTTTTAATTTAACTTACACATATTTTGATGCTTACATTGTTTATAAGAAATTGTGAAAATTATTATTAACGGTGTTATTTGTATTTTTGTCATCTTTATAATGGAAATGTATTGAGTAAAAGTAAAACGAAATTTTAAAGTAAAAAAAAAATAAAATAATTTAAATTAATTTAGGATCGATACTTTTCTTTATCCGAGTTATAGATGCGTAATTATTGAACGATTATAATTTGAATAAAAATGTCTAAAATATTTTTTAAATTTTCAATAAATGTATTATATTTGCTTTTTAATAAATGTATATAAATAAATATGTATAATAAATTGTATTAATAAATGTATATATTGTATTTGCTTTTTTAAACAAATGACAGAGTTTAAATGCAAATACTATATTACAAAATTCTGTTAGGGATGTTTTTCTATTGGTTTCTGACTGTACCGTATACTTACCGTGTATCATCTCTTTATAAACATTTCTCTCAAATAGTTGTTAGCACATCTTAATAACCAAACGGTATAAACCATCCTACACCAAAATTTATATAAATATATACAGCAACAAAAATCAAATTTTTATTACTGAAGTATTTTTATAACTTTTAAAAATCATATTATTAAACATTTTTAATAAGTAAATGTTTTATCTTGTAATAAATTAAAACAAAAAATTACAGTATGTAAAATATTCAACTGTACTGTCAAACTATAAATGTTTGACTCGTTGATTAAAATATCATAGACCTTGGTTCAGATAATATTTATCCAAGATCTTGATTTAGAGAAAAATCTAGGCTCGTACTGTTCTGATTTGTAGCATTTCTATGGGTCTGAAGTGAAAAATGTGCAATGATTTTTTTCTATTACAGTTCTACTGCAGATAGCTTGACAGCCACATTTGATAAATATGAAGTTTGTGTATGTTTTATCACTACCATCTCCCAAATCTGTCATCAGCTTCGTCTTATTTTCCGTTTTAGGTAGATTTCATAAGAAAGCTACCTATTGTAATCGGTACCACAATACGACTTCCGGAAAATTTCGACATATCTTCGCGTTTCACACCCCCCAGATCACAAAACCATTGTCAGTTCAAAAGTTTATATATGTATATATATATATATATATATACATATATATATATATACATATATATATATATATACATAAATATATATATTTATGTATATATATATATATATATATTATGTTTATATATATATATGTATATATATATATATATATATATATATATATATATATATTGTTACCTCATATATGTCTAACTTAATATCGGTGGACAGCAACGGCTGCAGTTCAGATGTCAGCGAAAGCACAGTACACGTACGCGCTGATAGAAGCGTCACTTCTGCCGCGCAGTTCTACCATAGCGGCGCTACGGCCCCATCACTCTCGGGCTCCAATAGAAGAGCGTGCACGAGAGTGAATTTTTAATTCAGCGTCGACCACCACCTGGAGAAGACCAAAAAGAAGAAGAAGAAAACAGAACAAGTTCCCTGGGGGTCTCAACGTGGGACCTCCCGGCGGATGCCAACATCTCCGCCAAAGCAGCAGGCCTGGCCGGCCCGCCGAGGAGCCGCAGGACGTATCTTTCCGCTCCAGCTCGTCCGGCTTCAATCGTCCTGGCCGGCGGACTCAGCAGCAGATGCCGGCCCAGCGTGGGTTCGCTTGGGGAGAACCATCTCGGCCGCGCCGGCGAAAGACGACCGACGCCGACCCGACACTGCGGGGCTCTGGGGGCCACCACTGCCACGCTGTAATGGGGAAATCCCCACTATCGCTTTCTTTTTTCACATTTACATTTTCGATAAGTTTAATTTTTAGATAATTGATTGAACAAATATTTATTCAAAAAATTTAACTTATCAAAAATATAAATGTGAAAAGAGAAATAAAATTAATTTTTAAAAACATTACTGAAGATGGGCGTAGGCCTGAAAGTGGTTTGATGGAATGAGAAATGTAAGGTAAGAGTGTTCTTTATTTCTGTACTTGTGGAGTGGCTGAATAAGTTTATATTTTGTAATTAGCAAAATATGGGCTGCAAAAAAAAAAATTAAATAAATTAATATATATTCTTGTGGACACGATAACTGCCGTAATTTTGCACCAATCACTTTCAAATTGATACATAAAATATAATGACCCAAAATCTCAGTCGAGTTTGTTAATGGGCAAAATCAGACCATGGGGTGGAAATGGGGGGCTTTTTCGAAAAACCAAAACATCGCTATAACTTTCTTATTAAGTAAAATATAGAATTTTTTTAAAGTTCTTACAGTTTGTTGGATAAGGACCTAAAACTTATCTACGTAAAGTTTTTTGATATCACCAACCATATGCCTAGAGGGTGGAAAAAATGAAATTTTGAAGACAAAAAAGTCATACCTCCCTTAATATGCAGAGTATCGAATCGGTTTAAAGTGGGGTCCATTAGTCCTCTAAACATTACCTAATACTTATGACCTACGCTTACGGCAAGGAATGACCAAAATGTTTGCTGGAATTGTAAGAAAATGGGGCTTGTCATATGCTAAACATGTGAAACTTTTTTTCACACGCAACCATGGTCGTATTGAGTAAATTTGAAGTTTTTCTTAACTTTAAGGTGGAAATATTTTTTTTCCCCTATTTAACACTGGTGAAATTTACCTCTGCCTTCTGGTGTGCTGAAAGGGATTTTTTGGTTATCAGTTTTAAACTAATTATACTGCATTCCTTTCATATTTTACAGTGCTCAGTAACTCTACAGTTTTAGAATCTTTGACTGTTGGAAACATTTTCTCTAGCAGTATGCCTATATAATATGCCACTTCTGTGGTGGTGTGATAGTGCCTTTCATCTGTGACATTTTTCACGCACCAGTAAATTTCCAAGTGAAACTGTAAGATTATGTGCTGAATTAATCATGAATCTTTAATTAATATAGTCAAAGTATTGCCACCATTGCTCTCCATTATCTGTGAAGGCTACGTATTCCCTTTTCATTGATTAATGTTCTTTATTTAGGGATTTCTGCTTAAATATATTTAGTACTAGCCGTAGTCTATATGTCTTATTAAAAGCAGTTTAATAGTTAATTATGTTGAAAAATGAATGTGTGTATAAATAGGACTTATTTTAATACATAACACAACCACAGGGAAATATTTTTGTTAAAGTTCTCAAATCTTTATTTCATTAAGAGATAAACTCTTTGCAGCAACAAAATATTTTATATTTGTTTATTTTGTTTGTAGATAAGATTAAAATATTGTGAAATTTGTGATTTTTTGTTTGTTATTGATGCTAAACTTTTGTTAGTAGTAGTTTAAACAAATTTAGTGTAACATTTTATATATATTTACTTAATATATCATTTATTTAAAAATGTCTGTTTTTAAATCTTGATTTGATATCTTATGTAGAAAGATAGTTAAAAAGAGATTTTATTTAGTGAAGCAATAATTAATATTATGTTTTATTTGTGTGCGTCATACTCATATCTGAGCATTTGATGTATTTTATCATAAAAAAGTTTGATATACATGTGTTTATTTATGATCATCATTCATGAATTTATTTTGCTAAACCTAAAAAAAATAATTTTTACCTAAAGCTTGCTATCGATAGAACAAAATTTGTGAAGAATTAAATTTTATTTGCCAGTTTGAAATTCTTAAAAATAGATGCTTACATATTTCACTTTCTTTTCACATCATTTTCTTCCATGGCTCCATAACATGTGGAATTTAATGTTTAACTGATTGTTTCAGCCATTTTTTTTTTTTTTAGTGTTAAATAAAAATTATTTATTTATAATTTTTTTATAAACCTTTTTTCTTGGTTTCATTTAATGTTTGGGGAAGCTCAATGGCATGCTTATAAATTAATTTCTGTAATGGGCTTGATTAACTTGACTTTTTAGGTATGAAATAGCAACACATGTGATCACTTATTTAAGGATTTCAACACTGTTTAAATGTAAGATTAAAAAATATAATGTTATGTATTTTACATTCAAGCAGCTAAAATATAACTCTATGACAATTTTTTTCTTCTGTTACTGCCATTTGATTTTTCTTGCTATTATTCTTATTAATAGAGATAATTATTTTCACTAACACTGTTTTTCCTTAAATAGCTTGTATTTTATGTTTTTTTTAGATTCTTTCAAATAATCTCTATTACATTTCCACTATAATATACATTAAGATTTACTGTTACAAAATCTGTACCATTATTATCTAGTATGTAGAAGAAATTATCATCATTTCTTTTAACTTCAATAATTTAATCCTTATTTACCATTCGGGTACATATTTTTTCCCATCTATTAGGTTTAGAAAATTTTTTTAAGCTATAAAAGATTGTATGCCAAAACCAGTGAGTATCATTTGTGTTACCATTGCAATGTTGTTTATCAATAATATTAATGCAGCTATGTACTACCAGCAGTGTTATAGAGAAGAAAATATAGTTTAGTTTTCTTAGATCAAAGTGATTCAGTGACATGCAGAGCCAAGTGCAAGTTGCGTAGAACCACAGGTGGCTCTCTTGCCCTTGTATAGATAAATTGTGCGGCCATGTGGATTTACACAATTTAAATATATGCATAACTTGAGGCAGCGCTTATGTATAGGTTTATTTTTGTTTGTTAGATTTTTGTTTCATAGAGGTCAGTATATTTTGTGAAATATGTTTGAAGATTACATTACAGTCTGAATACTGTCTTAAGATTACATTAGATTTGTATAGTAGGAGAATTATTACTGTAAAGCAAGGTTTAAATTCATGAACTTTTTACATTTAGTTTTACATTAGTTTTATTGAATTACTAGGGGAAAGGCAGTTTAAATCTTTATTTTTTTTTATGAAGTAAGCTGAATTATTTGATTTCATCTACAAGGCAGATGAAATGAGAGAAAGGTGGTAGGTGAAATAAAGTTGTTTAATGTAGAATGGCCAACTCTCAAATGGCTGATAGCAAAACAAAGAAGTGAATTTAGTTTGAGAAATAAAATTACTTAAAGTTAAAATAATCATTCTATAGATTTATACAGTAAGATTAAGCTATCATTAAACAATAAGACTAAGCTTCCTGATTTACTAAATGTTTAGGTACCTGGAAGCAGTCACTGCTTCCAGGTAACATTTATATTAAAAACATTTATATTATAGTAGTTTAGGTATTGAGTGATTGTCAAATCATAAAAAATCTATTGAATATGGGAAAGCGGGTAAGTTTTGTTTGCATTCATTGGAGATATTCATGTGAATGTTTGTTGAGAAGATTGATGTTTGAGTTTGATCTAAAATGTTTATTGTTTATTTTGGGTGTCTGTTCATTCTTGTACATTTACATACACACAAAAACTAAAACCCAAACTGAAAATATTTGCACGTAAGTAAATGTATTTTCTATTTGTTTGGTTACTATCACTAAATTTTTAGGACTATTTTGCACTTATTTGTTAATGGGTTTTTATTTGATTGTTGCTCATTATTGTTAATATGTTTTTGATTTTTTTTTTTTGTAAAAAAAATATTGTTTTGTATGTTTTAATGTGCAACATGTTAAAATGTGCAACTGTTTGAAATTTGTTATAAATTGTTGGTTTGGACTGTTGTTTTATTGTTTATTTTTTATCTTAATTTGCGAAAATTCAATTTTACACCTACACTAGACAGTGAACTTAGGCACACCCTCCTCCACCTTTTTTCTTTCCTCATATTTGTTCCCTTTGACCTGAATAGATACCGTTATAATGTAGATTTGCGTCAGCTGCTGCACTGCTCAATTTTTGGTAGCTCATATGCACCATTTGGTTGTTGGTTGGTCAGCTACTTCTTTAGAGGATGATATGTACATGTGTGGTTTTGTAGAGAAATATTTTGTTCTTTCAGGTTTTACACAAAAAACATAAATCATGGCTGAAGTGGCTATCAGATAAAGTCTCTTCTCCTATTACGAGAATATTCGATCACCCAGTACATTTTTTGTTTAAACTAAGAAAGAATTTCAAGTTTTAAATTAAATTAATCATTATTTATTACTTATTGTTAGGTTTACTTATGAGAAGTTATCATTTAAGTTTGTTAGAATGACATACCCAGATTCTTTCTATCATAACTGGTTATATAATTTTATTTAATATATATATTTTTTTAATTTGTGTTCACATACTACTTTCTTTGGTTAGTTTATTGCACTTTACATCTGGTAAGGTAGTTTTTTTTTTTGTTATATGAAACTTCACTTATGGCTTTCACTAAAAATATGGGTTCTGATCTTTAAGAAATCATGTTATTGATTGCTATTGTAGGAGACACATTTAATTTGTGTAAATACAAAATTCAGCCTCCTATTCCCTTTCTAGTAATTAAGTGGAGGCATCACTCTTTTATTAATGAAATTTTATTGGAATTATCTACAAAAATTTATATTAAATAGAAAATTAATGGCTGTTGCTTAAAAACTGTGTCACTTGAATGGTTTCCATTACACTGCACATATTACTGGAGTTGATTTCAGAAGTTCTATATTACCCATCTTCCTGTGAAAAGTTAATTTCTCATGGAATGTATTAAATTTTTTGCATTTGCATTGTTTGAGTTCATTTAATGTAGCTGATTTTGTAGTGCGTACTCAACACTTTAAAACTAACTACACAGATAAAAATCTAGGGGGGAATATCAAGAAAGTAGAATGGCTGGTTCATATTTAAATCGGGAAGTTATATCTCCTTTTGATAAGTTATTGATAACATCTATCCGCTTCACATACACTGTTTATTCTGTAGTCCAGTCTTGTTGAAACCATAAGCAGATTAATAAGAAAAAAGCCATCTATTTTTGAGATAAAGAAAGAAATTTTTTTAAATAACCAACAGTCACATTCCCATTATGATCTTCAAAAAACAAAAAAGCACAATTATGTCAGGACAATGCAAAGCACACCAAATAGTTCAAAGTGTTTATAAAGATTACAGACATTTTCAGCAATTAAATTATAGCAATTCTGCTTGTTAACTGTACAAGCAGTTAACAAGCAGATTTATTTTATCTTTTCAAGATAAAATAAGTTTCATCATGACAAAAAAACATGAAAAGCTACAAACAAATTGTCCAATATTTCAGCGACTTTGGAATGTAGTTTACCATCTTATTTTTTGTCATTTACATCTGTTTATCAGTGAATATACTGTCTGATTTTATACTAATGTAGTTTAACAACTTGAGTGTCCTGGGGGAACAGTTCATCTTGATGGGTTGAAAGTCTATCATGTTTCACAGTGTAGATTCTTGGACTTTAGATGCCTAGATTTAACATCCAAGTAGTAGTTTACTTTATATAAATATATCTAAATAAACCTGTGGTTTTATATCGACTAGAAAGTCTTTTTTAAACTTTGATACTAAAAAATTGATGTTTCAAGATAGATCATCATAAAGATGCTGCAGAGTTAATGAAACTTGCTGAGTTGCTGTTACAGTGTTAAGCTAAGCAGTTCAACATCTGAACCCTGTAAGGGAAGTACCCGCCTTTAGAAGATTCCGGTTGCCACCCCCCCTGTTCATAGCCCTGATGGGCTTTAACGGGATAAGTAGTTCAGCAACTATGTTACACACAAGCATATCCACTGCTCTAGGATATACTAAATTTGGAGAGGCTATCATCTGGTACTATAAAGGTTGTGTAGTCCCCAAACGGCCACGTGTTTCTGCTGATCTCTGTACATTAATAAAAAAATTATTATTCATTTGACTGACTTAGTGCATGATTCATTTCTTTCTGTTTTCTGATTATTTTTTAATTGAAATAATTTTTCTGTCAACAGTTTTTCATACATTCTAATTAGTCTCTTTTACCATTGTAAAACCAGTAAATCTCTTTCATACCAAATTAACTAACAAGTCTTAAAAAAAGGCTCACCGTTGTAATTCTTTTCTGAAGCGTCTATCTTAAAATGTTTTCTCTTCTTCAATTTACCTTCAAATTTCTTCAGTTTTTAATTGCTTTTCTTTAACCGACAATGTTTTTTTTCATGTTTGTCCTCAAATCGTGTATCCTTAATTTAACAGAGATTAAACTTCTAGAGAACCAAGTTGGGTAATCCCTCAACTTCGGTTGCCTTTGAGGAATATTTTCTTGAATACACTTCATTAAAATCTCATTCAGTCCATCAACAGCATCTTCAATATTGTCGAAATTATCTATGCTAAAATTCTCCGAACGGAACTGGTACTGAGGACCCAAGTAGTCTCCTGCAGGAAAATAAAAAAAGGACTTAATCTCTTGCCTGCAATATGATATACCATAATAGACAACGAGAATGGAAAGTGAAATCTAACTTTATCTAGTATCTCTAGTCAATGTTCATCGAGGATACGCGCTGAAGATTCATAATGACAAAGTCTAAACTGTTACCATCACATTATCGAATGTGCTCCAAATACATAAATCTAAAAATTCAAATAGAGCAGCAACGTTTAGCTTTCCATAAAATGTGACGTTGGAGGTGCACCTATAGAGCCAACTAACACCCACCAAGTTGAAATCGCCAATCATTAAGAAATCGTTAGAAAACGCTTCAACCTTATTCTGAAGTTCCTCCAAATAGGACCTAAACAAGATAGCAGGAAACTGGGAAGGAAAGTAGTGAGTTCCTATTAACAGAGATGATCTACCTTTTTGACGTATTTTGACCCGAACACATTCGTTATTTAATTCCAGATCATATCTACGTACCACCTGGAAGGTACGTTTTACTACCAGTAGCACTCCGCCGCTGCGCTCAACGCCAGTAAAATATTTCCTGTCTGCCCTGAAGACCAAATATTCCTGCGGAAACAGGTCACTGTCCAGATGTATATCTCCAAGCCAGGTCTCAGAAAAAGCAACGACGTCATAATAATTATCTGCTACCGCCTCAAAATAATCCTCCATCTTGGTCCTAAGGCCACGAATATTCTGGTAGTATATCTTAAGCCCCATTTTTAACTGATGATGCACCATCCTCCGATGCTTTGTTGGCATCCAATAAGAGGTCTTTCGGCAAACCATAGAACAAAGAGATAAGCACTCTATCGGGCCAAGAGTCTGCCGAGTTCACAGCGGCAAAGTCAGTTTTATTTACCAGCACATTGAAGGAGTTGTAAGAAGGGTGCTTCTTCTTAAGCTGCCTAACTTCAACCGATCTAAGACCACGTCCCTCGACAATACCACGCACTACATCTGGTGTCGCCGAGGTATGGAAGCGGGAAACAAACAAAGCCTTCTTCTTTGCCGCAACAAGATCGGGTTTAGCCCCACTATTGCCAAAGATAACCTTTTTGGCTGGCTTCCTAGGCACTGTTTTCAGTCTTACTCCATCGGGCATGTCTTTCTGAACCCTTGATCTTTTACTAACAACCTTGCTCCAAGTCTCCTCATCGACAACTTTGGAGGAGGCAACCACCTGTAAGAGAGGAACACTCTCAGCCTCAACCGACTGCAAGACCTCAGGAACATTAACAATCTTCGGAGAAAGATTCTCCGTAAGCACTGTAGGAACCCTGGGCACAACCGGCTCAGGCCCCTTTCCGCCAACGCCGTGTCGTCGGCTACCTTGACGGCATTCACCACGACCAACTTCACTAGCAGAAAATGACAAGGAAACAGCTTTAGTCAGGCGCTGTACCTCATTCCTAAGGGCAACAATCTCACGAACAGGGATCATCTCCTGTCTCAGGGCAGCAACCTCACCAATCAGCGAATCTGCAAAACTAGACAATCTTAGTCGAAGGAGCTCATCAGTGCTACGCAAACTTAAATCACCCCTATTAACCTCATCGACGCTATCAGCAACCTTGTCTTCTCCATCAAATACTTCATCCTCAAAATTCTCTGAGTTAATTGCCTGTGAACCTCTAACAGGAGTATTTTCGTTCACAGTAGTTCTTGACGAGCAATCCGGACATTTGTAGGCCTTACTATCCTGATAAAACTTAACATCTTCATTACTCAGACTCTTAGATGTCAATAAACATTTAACGCGGTGCCTTTCATTACAATTTCTACACTTCAGATTACTTTGCCTGCCAAAGAATGGCTGATGACTAAAGCGGCAAATATCCTTACTGGTTGGCATACTGATGGAGTAACCAGTGTGTTTTTAGTAGTAGATGATTATAGAAGAAATAAGTTTTAATTAAATTAATCATTATTAATAATAAATAAGAATGTTAGTGATAAAATAATAATAATAAAAATAATTATATATATATATATATATTATTTAAAATAAAATCTAATAAGTATAATAAAAATACATTATTTAATAATAAATAATTAAAATAATAACAATACAGTTTATCCTCCGATGATATCAAGAAAGAAAATGATTAATATTATTATTAATAATAATATATAATGCTGTAAACAAGTCAGTTTATCGATTCACAAAAGAGTCACACTAGCTTGCTGTCAAATCTGGCGAACGCACTTGGTGTGCCTATACAATGTTTGTCCGCGTGGTAAGTTCCCGCCTATAGTGGCGGACGTCACAAGCGTAGATTAACCTACAATTTTCTAATCACTGTATTTCAATATAAGTGACTAATAATTAGTAAACTAAATTGGTTAATATAATGTTATATGATCTAATAATTAATCATTAATAACGTCTTCCAGTAAAGCAGTTTATAACTTACTTCTACAGGATTTTAATGTTGCCACGTGGTCTTCATCACAAACTTTAGTTTTGTTAAAAAAACGTTATTTTATCAAAGAATTTATTAAAATAAATACTCACAGATATTATTAACAATTTCTTGTAACATACTAACACAAATTTATTATCGATACGTACGGAAATACCACTTTTACATAACTTAACAGTAGGAGTTTAAAAATGGCGTGACTTCTAGTCATAATAATGATGACGACGTCGATGACAAGTAACTAGTAAAATATATTTTAAGAAAATAGTTTGCCTCCTACCTCATAAGTTCCTAGATATTGTGTGCGTGCGCGCGCGCGCGCCTACTCATATTTTGTCTGAAAGCTGAAAGTAACATTGATAATGCAATGTATACGTTTGAATGGGCTGTTAACTGTTTGTATCAGTAAGTGAATAAAAACTGCAGTGAGGATTTGAATGTCAAGTTAGGTGCTGAATGTATCTTTGGTGTTGTCCAGAGGCCTCTACTTCATACCTAAGGATTGTACAAAAAGCCTTACTTGTTGCTAAGATGTCTATTGTGTAAAGCTAAGCCTTTTACACCTCTTACAGCCCATCAGTTTTATGTGAATTAAGTTTTTCTTATTGCGTTCAATCAGTTTAGATCGGGTTAATCAATAACTTTAATCAACAGTGATGAACTATGCCGGTTGAAAATGGTCTTAGTAAGAAATAAGAATAACTTAATTCGTGCTAAAGTAGTGTTGGTTTATTTAACATGTATAGTTTTACAAATTATCATTGTGGAATGTGATAACTTGTATAGTCTCTTTACATAATTGAAGTATAATGCGTAATTTATATACATATATAAAGAGTAAAAAAATCATGTTTATGTTTCATGAATGAATATGGAGTGTATTTTTAATATGAGGGAAATAGGTACCGTATTTATTCGAGTACCCCGCACTTTTTTTCTTGGAATTGGAGAGAAAAAAATAAGGGTGAGGGGCTTACTTGAAACATAGCCTTTAGCCAGGATTATTGTAGTTAAAGTAAACGTTTTCTTAGAAGTACCTAAATTCAGTCGCATAAATACAGTTACATTAGGCTTTCGTTTATCAATACCGGATGCCGCGTATACAGAATACATCCTTAATTATTAGCGTCCTGTTCATATTATCGATAGGAACGAAGTTACGGTATTTTTATAAAACTGATTCATTCGGTATATGCTGCATCCGGCTCTAATGACGCTACAGTTACAGTATCATTTACCCACCTTCGTCTTGTCTATTCGCCATAGTCGTTGTACTGTTTGTATATGTGGACGGTTATGTGCATTTTATCTGTTTAGTTTATCTTGTAAAGTTTAATACTGTGAATTATTTTAATTACGGCATTAAAATGAGTACAAAAGGACAGCGTCTACGATCTTTTACAGTAAATGAAAAACTGCGCGTTATAGAAGAGGCTGAAAAAATTGGAAATCGGGCGGCAGGAAGAAACTTTGACGTAGATGAAAGCTGCATTCGAGACTGGCGTAATAAGAAACAACTTCTGGTGAAAGGCACTGGTAATAAAAGGGCTTTTCGTGGCTTAAAACCAAAATACATACTAGACATAAAAAAAAAAATTGTATGACTGTTATGGAAAAAAGAAATGCGGTTATGCTGTCACGACAGAAATGTATCGATCATATATGCTCGTGAAATTGCTAAATCGTTGAATAAAGTTGCTTTTAAAGCAAGCCGTGGATGGATAATACGATTTTTTGCAGGAAATAAGACGAAAGACGACCATTTCTCAACGACTTCCAGACGCTTATGAACAAAAAATATTACATTTTCACAAATACATAATAAATCTTAGAAAAGATAAAGGCTGTTTGCCTTCTCAAATAGGAAACGCTGATCAAATCCCCCGTATATTTTGAAATGCCGTTTGACAAAACCGTAAACAAAAAAGGTGAAAAAGTGTTACGATTCGCACCGGTGGTAATGTAAAACAAAGGTGTAGTGTTATGCTTTGCGTTACTTCTGATGGATCAAAATTACCTCCATACATTGTTTTTAAAAGAAAAACTCTTCCTACAGTGCAGGTAAATGGAGTTATTATCAGACACAGGAATCAGGTTGGATGGACGAAACCTTAATTTTAGATCGGATCAGGTGTGTATGGCAAAAGCGATCAGGAAATTTATTTAATAAATAAATACCGGTGTGCTAGTAATGGATAGGTATCGGGGGCATACGGCTGATAAAGTGAAAGATATTTTAAAAAAGGGTGTTACAGACGAAGTAATAATTCCAAGCGGATTGACATCTCTATTGCAACCGCTAGATGTCTGCATTAATAAACCGTTCAAATCTGCAATTAAACAACTGTACAGTAAATGGATGGCTGATGAAAATTTCTTTCTCACGCCTACAGGAAGAATCAAACGCCCAGATTTTAACCGGATTTCTGTTTGGATAAAAAACGCTTGAGAAGGTATTTCCACGGAATTAGTAAGGAAAAGTTTCAAAAAATGCGGAATATCTAATGAGCTTGATGGTAGTGAAGACTGCCAAAAACCTTTGGCAGAGCGATGTGGAGACTACCGGTAACTCTTCTACAGACATTGACAGTGGCAGTGACAGTGATTAATTAAAAATAAAATCCCATATTAAAAAGCGTATTGAAATGATCCTTTTCAACATGATACTTTCTTTTCGTTTTACTGACCTACTGATTCTGAACTAAACTAGTACTTACGGTAATTAATTATTAATATTGTAATTTAAATGAACGAATTAAACGTTTTACTTTCTGAATATTTACGTATTTTTTTATCTGTTTTACTTTAAAATACCGGTATAAACTCGATTTTTTATTTTAGATTTTCGGTCCGGAAAATCGCGGTGCGGGGCTTATTCGTGGCGGGGGGTACTCGAATAAATACGGTAATACAATTTGTATTAACCCACCGGGTCGGTCTACTGGTGAACGCGTCTTCCCATATCAGCTGATTTGGAAGTCGAGAGTTCCAGCGTTCAAGTCCTAGTTAAGTCAGTTATTTTTACACGGATTTGAATACTAGATCGTGGATACCGGTGTTCTTTGGTGGTCGGGTTTCAATTAACCGCACATCTCAGGAACGGTCGAACTGAGAATGTACAAGACTACACTTCATTTACACTCATACATATCATCCTCTGAAGTATTATCTAAAGTGTAGTTACCGGAAGCTAAACAGGAAAATATAATTTATATTGAGTGTTTTGTAAAAGATGCTGTATGTTGTGTTTTTCTGATAAGCAAGTCGTTATTTTGTAACCTACTGTTGTTAATGTATTAAAATATTAATATAAATGTTTTACTTATTGCATTCTTATATAATAATTAAAATTAGTATACTATACTGTTGTCAAAATGATTTGTTTTGTTTCAATGGTTTAAAATTTAGCTGTAATAATTAGGAATGTCAGTTTAGCGATTGATTTTTTCTTCAGTAAAATATATTTAATGGCAAAGTTCTAATAATTATAAAAAAAAATTATAACAAAATAGAACAGTCAAAAATCAATTAAAAAATAAATCAAAATTGACCTTCTGTTGAGTATTTAAGATCCTAATTATGCTACATATTCTTTATGATAAACTGTCAATATAATGTAGTTATTGTCTATTATGTTCTGCAATTTACATTTTTTCATAATCTGAATATAGCTAGTTGTTTGTATGTGCCATCTTTTTTATTGATGTGTTGGCTCTAAATGTGTAATTAAAGTTTTACTGCATTAATGTTATTGATTATTTATTAACTTGGGTTGATGTTTTCCTTAATTACTTTTATGTACAGCTTTGAAATTAAGCTTTTTTTGTTTCATAATAAATTGTGGCAGTTTTAATTTTTATAATTATTAGACTGTACTGTTAATTCTTTTCTTTATATATTTGAATTGCAGTTCAGGACTGATTTTGTTAAAAGATTCAACCGTATTTATTTTTAGTTATGCCTATGGCTGTGTTTACCAGCTTATGCTTTCCTTATGCTTTAGATTATCATCAATAAGCTGTCACCAAGTTTTAAATGATATATTGGAAAAAAAGATTATAAATTTTGTATGAGAATAGAAATCTGTAGTTGTTTTGTAAATAATGAATTTCTTATCTCGGCTGAGGAAACCGGCACTGGGAAATATTAAAAATTTAATCACATCGTACACATATTTTCCAGAAACTTCAGCTAAAGCAGAAGTGTTGCATGTGACTAAAAGGTTTATTAAAAATGTTTTTAATATAGGATGTTTGTCTATTTAAAGGAAGAATGATTGTATTCAAACTATAAAGCTGACTATAAAATTATTGTAAATGACGTTTCATTTTCGTAAGTAATATATTTCTTAATGATTGAAGTAGACGATGAAAGACTTAATTTCAATTTTCTTTTAAATTCTATTGAATCTTCTGAGAATATTGGCACGATTCATTATAATGTATAATGTTTGGAGAAAGATTTAAAGGCTTTAGTAGAATGTAATAATTTTACTGTTTTACCAAAGCCTGTGCTATGGTTTTTAGTAGATTTCTTAGAGTAGTTTTTTACTACCTTATGGTAGTTTCTGCATTTTGAAAATCTGAATTCTTTTGTTTAATCAGTTGAAAAAGAGAGCAAATGCAGGTATTCTGCATTTTGTTTTATTCACTAAAACTGAATATGAAGATTGTGTGAATATATACCTCCATTGTATTAAATAAAAGAAGTAAAAAGTATAGTTTTACTTCTGTTTTAAGTTAAAATCTTGCGTCTTTTTAATCGGTTACCCAGTAATTTTCTACTTTTTAGTATAATTGAACTATGAAGTCAATAAAACTATCAAAAAAATTTTAAAGGTCTATTTATCATGATGATAATACTTTTTCAGGGAGACATATCTGAACTGTGTGATGATGACAGCAGTAACGATGAAGAAGGGAAGCAGGTGGTGGTTGGCGTTTGTGCAATGGCCAAGAAGTCGCAGTCGAAACCGATGAAAGAAATTTTAACTCGACTTCAGGAGTTTGAGTACATCAAGATGATTGTGTTTGCTGAGGAGGTTATCTTAAAGGTCTCAGTTGTCTAAAACTTAGATGTTAAACTACCTGTTTTACTAAATTAATTTTTTAATGTTGTAAATCTATCGTATATATAATTAGTGAATTGTTACCGTATATTTAAGTATGTAAATGTTTAACTATTTGTTAGATCATGTAACCACAGTTGTTAATAACAATTAAGTCTGATAGGCCGTTATGGCTACTTTTTAGCCTTACCTAAACAAAACAGTATCAACTAAAGGTTCCTCTAGTTTAATTAAAACCCGTTAAAATTAAAATTTTAATGTGTCAGCAATGAAATTGCTCACACAATCTCATTGTGTCAACTGTTTTCTTGGTGCCTGGTGAAATTGAATATGTTCATTGTTTTGGTTCCGCCTGGCAGCTGATGAGCTGTGTGTCTGCGGGGAGGTCCAGTCAAATGAACACCTGATGTTTGACTGTCCTGCTCTTGGAAGGGGGGGGGCAGGGACCGGGCCACCTGGAACTTAGAGGTCAAGGAGAAAATTGGCGAGTCAGTGTGGCGAGAGCCGCATTGTCGGACGGTGTGGGAGTTCCTTGATGCGGTTGCTATGTTCAACCAACATCAGTAGGTTACTTAGACTCCTACCGCACTGCTGTGGGAAGCTAACCTTGAGATATATGGCTGACCATCAGCCAACTAGGGCTTTAACACTCTTAGAGCCACACCTTTTTTTTTCTTTTTTTTATTTATTTTTTGACTGCTCCCCTGGGCCGGTCCGACTGGTTGGTATTACGCCACCCAGGGGAGTGCCTGTTATACTCTAATGGGCCTCCCCACCTACCGGCTGTATGTTCGGCAAGGCAGGTCGGCCCACCGGTCAGGTCTTTTGAGTCTCATTTGCCCTTCTGTATCGCTACGCCATACCTTGGAAAGTCGTGACGCATCAATGGGTCTTTTACACTTGTATAGACCTATTCTCCCTCGGAGTCCCCAGTGGATCCTTGGAACTGACACACCTAAGCATGCCAGCCCTCACCACTGGGGCTATCCACCCTACCCTAATCTATTCACTCAGAAGCCCAGTTTCCTCTCGTCTTCGTTTTTTACTGTTAAGATATTCCTGATAGTTCCTTCAATTCTTTTCCAATTGTCCTCACTATGTAGCATGTTATTCGTAATCTCCTCAGGTCTCATCGTTGATAAATTTGTGTCCCGTCTATTTTGTATCCATCTGATGCATTCCTTGAAGGTACGGTCTGCATCGTCCTCAATGCCGCAGTACATACAGGCCGGCGTTTGTCTTCTCCCAACTCTGTGAAGGTAATAATTAAAATTACCGTGGCCCGTAAAGTACTGCGACAAAAAGAAGTCATCCTCCCCGTGTTTCCTATCGATCCAACTCTCAAGGTCAGGGATTAGCTGTTTTATCCTGCTAGCAGGTCCTACCTCTCTCCACCTTTCTTTCCACCTAGTTATCAGCCTATGCTTAGCCTCCTGAGTTTCCAGTCCTTGCGATATCTCTACCCTGTAATGGGCCATTAAGTCGATTGGAGGTACTGCTGCCAAAACGCAAAGTGCCTCATAGGAGACTGTTCTGTAAGCGGAAATCACTCCCAGCAACAGCCTCCTATGCGTTCTCACAAGTCTATTTTTGTTTTTCTTGATTCGTAATGAAGTCCACCATACAGGCACTGCATACAATAAAGATGATACAACTGCCGATGCTGTCACCTTTCTTTTGGACGCTCTAGGAGCCTTCTTTGTTGACATGATCATATTTAACCCTTTTATCATGTTGTCCGCTTTATTGCATATACTATTAATATGTTCAGAAAAGGCACAATTTCTCTGAAAGAGAATTCCCAGATATTCCAGGCAGCTTGTTTCCATTATTTCCTGTCCATTCACAACAATGTTCAGACGTTCTATAACTCTTCTACCAGTAAACGTGATGAACTTACATTTGTTAATTGATAACATAAGTCCCTTTTCTTGCAACCATTCATGTATCTTTGCAAGCGCCATATTGGCCTTCTCCTGCACCTCCAATCCCGTCTTGCCCTGTACAAGGACTGCCAAATCATCCGCATAGGCTATTGTTTCCACACCAGGCGGATAGTCCAATTGTAGAATTATCATCAAAGGTGAGGACCCAAAACCGAACCTTGGGGAACTCCACCGTATATATTGAATATCAATTCTCCTTCTTGTGAATTCACTGTACAAGTCCTTTCTGAAAGGTATTTCGCCACCTGTCCATGAGTGGACTGCCATGTCATATTCCTGACCACCTCTAATTCTAAGCCTTTGTTTTTTTCTTCTAGCTTTTTGTAATGCTCTCCGGTAGCCCGCTATTTCGTCAGATCACCAGTATACTTGTCCCCTGCGATTGGTGGCTCTAATTTCCTTGTCCATTTCCTGCTGTATGATCGTTGTTAGAGTATCAGGTGTTGCCTCTAATATATTACGGAGCCTATATGCGACCCTTTCTACTATTCTTTCAGTCTGTTGTGCCGAAGGTCTTATTGGAAGCTGTCTATCCATGGTTACAAATACTCCATCCTTCATTATTAACTTAACAGCAAAGTGATCGCTTGCAATGTCCTGATCTAATACACGCCACTCATATTGCCATCAATGATGACCAAGTCCAATACTGAGCAATGGCCTCGAGCTTCAAACGTCGGAGTATTATCATTTATACAATAGTATCCAAAGGACTCCATTAAATCTGCAAGTAACTCTCCTCTCCGGTTATTATAGGAGCTACCAGCTAACCTCGATTTACAGTTGAAATCACCCATCATTATGACCTTCTTACTCTCACAAGATAGTATTCTATGAATACTATCCAGATACTTCTCGTAATCTCCAATACTTATGTTGGGTGATACATATGCTCCTGCTATAATTGTGGAGTCCGTCTCTGCCACTACAAATCCCTCTGTTCTTGTTTTGAAGCTCAATGCCAATCTTCCACTCATATTTTTTATTACTACATATCCAACAGTGTCAGCCATCCAACCGGTTTTGGCTGCTTCGTAGATATTAGGCTCCGTAATTATTATTATATCTATATTTTGTTCTATAGCCCTCCTGTTCTATAGCTCCTGTTTGTGTTTGCTAGAAGTACTTTAATCATTACTGTTACTAGTGCATGCCCAGGCTCCCGTTCTGTGGTCTTGACTGCCACAGTTCAGGCAGTTTTTGGGTTCCCGACAGTCCACTATTTTGTGACCCCTCCCTCCGCAGTTAAAACAGAGGTCCATCCTATCAGGGCCCTTACAGTCTTGCCTACGATGGCCTGAACCCCAGCATCGAAAACATTTATCTTCTTCCCTAATAAAGGCTCTGCAGTTGACCCAGCCGATACGTATTCTTTGTTCAACTAGTTTGCAGGCAGACCTGTGCGTTGTCACAACCGTCACATTTTGCGTTTCCGCATAACCTGGCCTAACAGATGAGATCCTCGTCTGATCTTTATCTTCAACTCTGGCCATAACCGCTGCCAATATCTCATCTTCAGACGTGTCATGTTCCATGTCTCTAATGTGAACCACAGTGCGTCTGCCTGCACGTCTCCTGAGATCAACCTGCAGATCCGCCGTCTTGTCACGAAGAATATTAGTGAAGTCTGCTGCCTTTTGTGCGCCCTGAATCCTGACATATAGTTCTTCGTTTCTACCTTTTCTTAATGATATGACGTCCTTCGCCTCATCACTGTCTACAGCAGACTTCATAGTTCTTAATAATTCTGCATAAGACTTTCCAGCAGCCTTAACTACAACTGTACGGCTCTCTTCCGCTGGAGGAGTAGCCCTTTTAATTTGAATTTGGCCGGGCCTAGTTTGTGCCGCCCTGCCAACCGTGTGCATAGTCAGTACTTTAACCGGTTCTTGTCTGTCCCTTGCTAAGTAAGAAATTATCTTTTTAGCATAATCGGCTATATTATTATTAGGCAATATAAATGATACATTGCTTGATTGTGCTATAATCTTTTGTATGGCTCTTAAAACAACACCCATTGTGACTTTATCAGAGTCTGATGAATCGTAAAAAATTTTATATTTACATTTCCTTACATCGAACAAATTGTCACCTATAATTGTTAATTCATCACGAAGGATTTCGCCAGCTTTATATCTTGGCCTCCGTGTTTCAGTATCTTCTCCTGTATTCATTTTATTTATATCGCTAATACTACATGTGTCACCCACCTCTGAGGGCAACTCTGTAACAGATTTCAGTTTTTCTCTCAAGAAGTTAGGCCATTTTCTTGGTAACAAGTCTAATAATTCATCCTCTTCTAACTCTTTGGCCAGTATTTGCTCTAAATCACTCTCCGCGACCACTATGTCTGTCTGTGTGATTTTTTCAAGAGGGGATGACAGCTCAGTAAGAGCATTTAGTCCCTCATAGATCTTTTTCAACTCTTGTTCATGAGTTCCTATATACTTGGCCAAACCTGGCCCCATATGTTGTTTTAAGGAGAGCATAGCTATACCAAGCTGGTAAATAAGACTCCCCAGAGTGTCTGGTGAGACGTCTTCTTCAGAGGACCCCTGCCGGGCCCTCTTCTTACCTTTTGCCTCAGTCTTTTTGGTACCTGCCGTCTTCTGAGATCTGGTACTTTGTGATAATCTACCCTCTAGTGGAAGAGACCCTCTTCTACGCATCATGTATTCCCGGAGACTCAGGGACCGACCCTAAGTCCAACGGGGTAGGAGACAAAAAAAAAAAAAATATATATATAAATGATAGCTTGATAAACTAAGTTACAGCAGTCTATCTTATCAAGAGATAACAACAACTGAAATTAATTAAATTAACTCCAGTATCAAAAGTTTATCAATTTGAAAAATAATAAACAATATTATCGACAGTTTCAATTGTCTATGCCATCCGCTAAAGATAAGCTACACCCGAATCGAAAACAACTCAAGATAACCACCACTAACTCCCACTAACCACTGCGACCAGCAGTCAACTGTGAACCTTATTGCCAATAGCAATAAGGCCACTCAAATAAAAAACTCAATAAAAAGTTCAATCCGCAACCAAAAAATCACCAAATTATACTAAACACTCCCGAAAGTTTTCCACCGTCGATTCCCGATTCCAAAAATCAGATATAAAAACCGTTGATCTGAAAAATACCAGTATAAGACAGAGCGCACAACAATACGTCCGACCGCAACAAAAACTTCCACTCAACTTCTCGGCCTCTTGGCTAAGATCAAAGTGTAGCGCCACACCTAAATCAGTAAAACTTCACCCCAGGCCAGACATCTTTTATTTATTTATTAAGACCATTACGTCTGCATCAAAATTATACACGTGGCCGTTCTGACGTTGCAAAAAACGTATCAGATTGATACACATGGCGCTAAGAGTGTTAATATGGTGGACAGGTACTTGCTGGCATTCAGCGACCTAGGCGTGGGAGCCGATTGCTGTCTAGACAAAATAAATTTTAATTTACGGATGTCATATTTATTTTTAGTAGTTGATGGGGTGCACCTACCCATTTTAATAAACATATGACAAGTGAGCGGTTGGGACACGTAAGCCGGTGGTGCATGGACCGCGCTTATCCGCTCACGCTGTAAGGTAAGTTCTAGGAGTTATTTAGGACACCGGTCGCTAAACCGTTTCGAAGCTCAGTAGCCGTTTGCGGCACAGACATTCAGTCTTATGCTTTAGGGCGACCGAATTAGGGGTGGTGGTGGGAGAAATGCCAAGCAAACCGATGTCCATTGTAGACATTTGTAAACTGCTGCTGCTTACATGATTTACTTGTCATTAACTATTAACAACCTTCAGCTATTTCTTTCATGAAGTCACCCTGAAGTTGCTGGAAGAGCAGTGCTGGCTAATTGAGCTAGTGAGACTTGTTCATAGGACTTGAATGCTGCAGTTATTAGCCGTCGGCAGGGAGCTGTGAAATCGTACCGTTTTTTTAACTTTTGTTGATAGTAACTGGTTTATTAGATATGGCTTATTTCATCGGCATTCTATCCTTACTTAAGGATATGTACATAAGGAAGCTTTTTATTATCTTAGAAAGAACACTTGAGCTATGTTATTTTCAAAATTAAAAAATCTACAAAATTAAGTTTTTGTGAGATGCTAATTCCAGTAATTTCTAAAAAGTTGGACTTCATCATCGTTATTGTAGTGTTGAATGTTTATACAGTCTCTTCACCGTATTCTCCGATAAAGATATCATCCCGTCTGCTCTGTTATGCTTATTCAAACCGTTACCTTTTCCTACAATTGCGGATCTCATTCTAAATATTAATTTATCTATGAAAGAGTTTGTTTGTTGTTTACATTTAAGTTCTTGACTCCCAAAAACGTTTTTTTTGTGTTTTTTCAAATTGTTAAAAATAATATCTTTGGATTAAAAAAAAAAATTTCATCGCTTAGAAGCTCGGTCGTGAATCTGTTAACGAAAATTAAGTATGTTGTTACGTAACTAAAAATGTAAAAACGGTAAATAAAAATTTATATAAAATTCTCGTATAATAAATCATGCCCTGATTGAATTCTGAATGTAAAAGTATTTTTAAAGATTCTTGTTATGTCATGTCATATTACTGAACGATTTTGTTATAGTTTGTCCAAGCCGAATCGGCACAGATTTGATGAACAGCATAGCTGTATAGGCTGTGCATTTGTATATTTGTTAATATATTATATTTTTTTGTTTAAAATTCTCAATTTGATTTAATTCTTATTTTTTACTTTTTAGAGGGTTTTTCTAATTTGTTTCCTTTTTTTATTAATGTTAATATTAATATTAGCTAAATAAAAGCTTTTTTAAAAAATATTTTTTTATATGAAATCAAATATATATTTGTAATTTTTATTGTTACACATCGAAGTTACATACGCGTACTAAATTTCAATCATTTTCATACGATAGTTGATGAGAAATGAACGTTTTCAACTAAATGCATGAATTTAGCGTAGGGGTAGCGCGTGGGTGCGTGGGGGTGGGTCATATTAAATTTCGACCCGTAACGCTGTATTGTCATTGAAGTTTCATACGTGTACCAAATTTCATTGATTTTCATACGATAGATCAAAAGATATAGCAGTTGCAAGATTTGATTATTACTAAAGCGCTAAAATAAAAGCTTTTAATAACGATAAGATAAAAAAAAAAATATATACCGTAAAATTTATTACACCGTATATATATTGTCTTCCACGAGTATTATATAGCCCTGCGCTAGCTAGACAACCATCACCTAGATCCGATCTGTGCCAGTTCGGCTTGGACAAGCCATACCAAGTAATTAATCGTATTGAGTAAAAGCATAGAGAAAAAGTACAGTTAATTCTAGTTTTATGTTCGCCCATTTTACATTGTTTTGTTATATTATGCGCATAATGTGTTAAAAAAATAAAATATTTTAATAGCGTACTAACCGATGTACAGAGTGTATTCTAACAAGTGGCAACTTTTTTTAAATACAATGCCGTGCTACCGTAGTTAATTTTGGAGTTACATCAGTAGGAATGAACATATGTGCTAATCTCTTATCGGTTTGTCTGGCATTTCTCCCACCACCACCCCATTCGGTCGCCCTAAAGCATAAGACCGAATGTCTGTGCCGCAAACGGCTACTGTGCCTCAAAACGGTTTAGCGACCGCTATCCTAATTAGTTCTTAGAGCTTACCTAACTGCGTGAGAGGAATAAGCGTTGTGACCTACACCACTCGCTTGCGTGTCCCACCGCTCACTTGTCATATATTACTAAACTGGGTAGGCGCAACCCGTCTACGTACTAAAATATATGACTTTACAATAAATTACAATTTATTCCATCAAAGACAGCAATTTGCAGCCACGCCTAGGTCGCTGAATACCAGTAAGTACCTGTCTACCATATTATAGCGCTTGGAGCTATATTTGACAGATGGCAAGCCATTTCTCGAGGGTAGCTTACTACAGCTAGCGGTAAAAGTCTTATATTATTTAAACTATTGATGCCGGTTGAACAAAGCAATGGCATCAAGGCACACCCACATGGCCGACAATGCGGCTCACGCCACATTGACTCGCCGCTTATGAATGGCCAATTTTCCCCTTTACTACTAAGTTCCAGGGTGTCCTGAGTTCTGCCCCCCCCCCTCAAAGAGCTGGGCAGTCAAACATCAGGTGTTCGTTCGACTGGACCTCCCCGCAGACGCTAGGCTCATCAGCTGCCAGGCGGAACGGAAACAAATATTGTTTCAAATTCGCGTGGTTGGAGAGAGCACTTGGACTCCCGTTGCTCTTAAAAACGAACTAGAGGCGTACCATCCCCCCAAGTCCTGTATAAATCTATACAAGGACCTACGCTTAGTAATGGCGTGCCATTCTTGCTCCCATGCTTCCATCGCGAGGCTGTAAAGCCTCCTCCGCAAGCAGGAGATGGGCAGCTGTTCGAAATCTAGAACCGATGTATTGCGATCACCGCTCCGCTCCAGTACAGGCCCGGCTCGAAACCGCATCCCAAATACCTCGGCCTTCCGGTCTCTTTGCAATTTCCACATGGCTACTTGAACTTTCACCACAATCAAATGGGAGAGCCTTTCCCGATACATTGGTAGCCTCGTTGGAGGTTGTTACTAATCTCTTGTCGGATTTTAACAAATTGAAATGAAAGATCTGAAAGAGCAATACGATTGTGTAAAATTTTGGTTCAAATTTGATAAAACTTTTACAGATACATTTAAAATGCTTCAGCATACATTTGAAGAAGACTATATGAACAGATTGTAGTGATATGAATGATTTAATTGTTTTAGAAGGAGGGAGAACATATTTACTGATGAAGATCCCAAACCTGAACGACATTCCATGTTAATAAATAATGATAGCATTGATACAGTTTGTGAAGATAGCCGCTTATCTGTAAGAGAAATTGCTGAGGAAGTGGGAGTTAGTACAGAATCATACCTTGCAATGTTAATGGAATAATCTAGCATGCAGCAGATTTCTGCAAAATTGTGCTGTGTTTGCTGACTGATGATCAGAAGGAGAGTGATATTAACATCATTCAAGACCTTGACTGGATGGAGTAAGAAACTGCGTGTAAGGTAGACGTGTAGTTGGCTGCTCCGCTATTTTTGGTTTTTTGACTGGGATTTTGTAGTTATTTTTTTGCTACGTGCATTGGAAACTGTTGGTTAAAGTGTATTGGAGGTGTTATTAAAGTTTCAGTGATTTTGGTTAACGGACAAATTTTTTATTGTGAGTTTTCTGTGATAGATCTTGTTACTATTATCGATAAGGTCTATAGTTGCTCGTTCTGGAGCCATACGAGTTTCAACAGAACGGACAGTTGTTTACTGTAGAAGTGACGTTAAGAGGACTTTGAAAATTTCTGAAGTTTTTCTGGCGAGTAAATAAGTCCCACGGTATTTTATAAGAGGAACAAGGCTGCCGACCTTCACGTTGATATAAAAAGCAGAGCTGGAAGGAGAACTGTTGTGCACGTCCGAGATGTCGAGCATGAGACAACAGAGCAAGAGGTTATGGCTGCCATTATAAATCGCGTGGGTTCTAGCGAGGAAGTCAAGATAACATCCATGAGGAAAGGTTTTGGCGAGACACAAAATATTACGGTCATGACCTCTTACAGAGCGGCATGCAAACTGGTCGAGGAAAGAATAAGAATCGGATTGATTAGTTGCCGGGCGTACATCCGGGAAGATAAAGACAGGTGCTACCGTTGTTGGGGCACGGGCCATAGAAGGCACGAATGTAAGGGCCCAGATATGCTCGATTTGTGCTTCACTGCGGTAGCAGAGGTCACAAGATAGCGAAATGTCTTGAACCTAAGCAATGCCTCGATTGTAAGAGCGGTGAACACAGGACTGGAGCATGGCAATGTAAGAAAAAATTGCATGATTAGGACTATGTTAGCGAATGCCAATAGGAGTATTCTCGCTCACGACTTAATTAGTCGTGTTGTTGCAGACAAGAACGTAGACCTCCTTGTGGTCACCGAACCCAATAAATATGAAGCTGCCAAACTTGGATGGACTGTTGATATGTCGGGAGATGTTGCCATTATGGACGTAAGTCATAGTATACAATGGAATTTCAAGTTTAGAGGTAGTGGCGTGGTGTCTGTTGAGACCGAAACAACTATATTCGTGGGTGTGTACATTTCGCCCAACATTGCGATCGCGGACTTTACTAACTTCATCGACACTTTACAAAGTGTGATTACCAATTCAACCAAGAGGATCGTAATGTTGGGTGATTTTAACAGCAAAATGGTGGCGGCTGGCAGTCGACACACCAACAGGAGGGGACAGATCCTTGCCGATCTCCTGGAAACTGCCGGCTGCATCTGCATTAATGACGATACGCCCACGTACGTAGCGAGAGGTCATCGGTCGGTGCTTGACCTCACCATCCTGGACTGTAGGTGGAGGAGGAATTAGTACCAGTGGATGGTTCTCTCAGAAGATATAGCGAGCGATCACCGCGCCTCTATCTTGGATCTGAAAGACGTAGATTTCAGGCGTGAAGTGCACTCCCCCCCACCGAGATTCTCATCAGTACAAATAGAGCAAATCGTCAACAGGACTGCAAGTAGACTGTCTGATAGACATCAACAATCACCTGAGGCTTTATCTAATATAATAAAGCAGGAAATGGACAGAATGGCAGCTAACAATACAAGGAGGCGCTCCGTATATTGGTGGACTGCTGAAATTGAAGCAATGAGACAAGAGCTCCAGTCCCTTAGGAGAAGGAAACAACGTATTCTTAGAAATAACAGAGAAGGGTACCAGGAAATAGCCAATAGATACCTCGAGGCAAGAAGAACGCTCAATAAAGCTATTAAGAGACGTAAAAAGGATTGCTGGATCAGGCTCAGCTTGACAGCAATCCCTGGAGCCAGGCATTGGTTAGCTGGCATTTCTCCCGCCACCACCCCATTCGGTCGCCCTAGAGCATAGACCAAATGTACTGTGCCAATAAACGGCTACTGTGCCTCGAAACAGATTTGCGACCTCGTTACCTAATTGCTCCTAATGAGCTCCTATCATGCGTGAGGGGTTAAGCTGGGCGCCATACAGCACCCGCCTATGTGTCCCTACCGCTCACTTGTCACACTAAAACTAAATCGGGGAGGCGCACCCCTTGTTACAATTAAAACAATAAAGTTACATGTTAAAAGACGGCAATTTAAGCCGCCACGCCTCGGTCGCTGTTTGCCAGCTAGTGTCTGTCCACCATTTAAGCGCTTGGAGCTTTATTGGCTGATGGCAGTCATTATTTCCAGGAAGGTTTTCACCGACACGCTACAGGAATCAATAATTCCCCATTAAAATTAAACTTAAACTACCGATGACGGTTGAACATCGCAACCTCATCGAGGAACTCCCACACGGTCCGACAATGCGGCTCACGCCACATTGACTCGCCGTTTATGAGCGGCCAGTTTTCCCCCCTGACCTCTAAGTTCCAGGGTGGCCCGGTCTCTGGCCCCCCCAAGAGCAGGGCAATCGAACATTAGGTGTTCGTTCGACTGGCCCTCCCCACAGACGCACAACTCATCAGCCGCTAGGCGAAACCTGAACAGATATTGCATCAAATTCACGTGGTTGGTGAGCACTTGGGCACCCGCCGCCCTTAAAAATAAACTTGAGGCATACCATCCCACCAGATCCTGTATAAATCTATACAGGGATCTTCCCTTAGACGTGGTGTGCCATTCATGCTGCCATGCCTCCATCGCGAGGCCCCAAAGCCTCTTCCGCAGGCGGGAAATGGGCAACTGTTCGAAATTTAGGCCCGGTGCATTGTGATCACCGTTCCGTTCCGGTTCTAGCCCGGCCCGAAACCGTATCCCAAATACCTCGGTTTCCCGACCTCTTCGCAACTTCCACATGGCTGCTCGAACTTTCACCACTAAATCGATTGGGAGAGCCTTTCCCAATACGGTAGTAGCCTCGTAGGAGGTTGTTTTAAAAACACCAGTGCATACAATTAAGGCTCTGCGCTGGGCACTCCTTAAATTTAGAAGCAGTGCTCTATTTCTATCCAACCTATGCGCCCAAACTGGCGCCGCGTATGCAATCATAGACTCGAAGACACCTCGGTACACTAAGTACATTTGGCGACCAGAAAGCCCGTAGTCTTTCCGAGCAATCCTTCTAAGTTTGTGCATCACAGAGACGGCGTCCGCCGCAACTTGTTTAATGTGGTTGCTAAAAAGCAACTTATCATCAAACAAAACACCTAGGTACTTATGAACCCTTACTCGGCTGATTACACAGCCTTTATACTTAATGTGGGGGTTTCGACTGCATGATAATTTGTCTGCGCCCTTTAGAAGCATAAACTTCGTCTTGGGCACAGAAATCTTTAAATTTTGCATGTCCATCCAGTTTTCGGCGGTTGACAAAGCCGCCTGCGCTCTACTTTCCAGCTGTGGTCGTGAATTTCCACGAACTAAAAGGAGACAGTCATCGGCGAAAGCCTGGGCCGTGACTCCTTCTGGGAATGTCAACCCCAGAAATCCATCGAACACCAGGTTCCACAGCAGGGGACCGAGAACGGAACCCTTCGGGCTTCCCCTGGTGACGGATTTTTCCACAACTAGGTGCGCATCTTTAAACAGGGCCGTACGGTTAGACAAATAGTCTCGTACCACGGCCTGTATGGCTTCGGGAACATCGCGGCGTTCCAAAGCATAGAGGACAGTACTCCAACACAAAGAAGGAAATGCTGCCTCTATATCAATAAAAATAGCCAAAACATATTTGCAGTCGGCGCTTTCCACCTCGGTAAGAGCATTTAAGATGCAATCCTCGGTGCCAACCCCTTTCATGAAGCCATATTGGCCTCGATTTAGAATACAGCTCATATCGATGCCTTCTTCGAGCCGTTCCACAACCAGCCTTTCCAGCAACTTGCCGAGAACCGGCAAGAGGCTGATGGGTCGATAACTGCCGACCTCACCAGGATCCTTTCCAGGTTTCAGGATTACCCTTACCAAAGCCACCTTCCAGCAAGCCGGAAAGCAGCCCCAGTTTAGGCATCCCGTGAACAGTCTGCCCAGTGGCTCTCTTATGACAGGCAATAAATGATGGAAAATATCCGGGTCAAGTTGGTCAATCCCCGGTGCCTCCCTAGTGCCATTCGAGAAACCACTCGGTCTATATCTTCGGGTTCCACGGTCCGAACGCCAGGGAATGGTGTTTCACCCGCCCTAACGCCGATTTCCGCTTCCCCCTCCGGAGCATCTGGAAACAGAGTATCCAGGAACGCCCGGTAAGTCGCCACAGATGTTAATGTGTGGTCACGACCACCTAACCCGCACCGAACACTGGACAACACGTGCAATGGCTTCGGTCGGTAACAAGTCTTCGCGAGCTGCCAGGGATCGCGCTGCAATTCCCGCATGGAGTCTTTCCAAAACTTGAGTTTGGCTTCCTTGATGGCGTGAACATATTCGTTACGGGCGCGCCGGAAGGTCCGCAGACGCTCAGCGCGCACGTCGTTGACAGTGATCCCCGTTAGGGGGCAACGCTGGTATCTTGCCCGAGCGGACCTCACTCTTGCGCGCAGCACACTAAGGTCAGAGGACCACCATTTCTTGCCGGGCCTCCGTCTGCCTTCCACAGACGACCCCCCGGAAAATGGGGTCATGACGGCTCCAGGCACGCTCAGATCAGCGGACTGGCTGCTTGTGACGGCTCCATTGGCCTAGGCCGCCGTAGGACCTCGTCGCAACCAGTCTTGATGGCCCGGCCGATTAGTGGAGCCAGGCATATCGTATTGTGACCAAAAAGTTCGGGAGACATATGTCTATCCTCAATAAGACCAGTGTTGCAAGGGAGGTAGCCAGGTTGTTCCCGCATACAGTGCCTGATATCGTGAGATCCACACCTTGCGACAATAGAAGATTCACCATGGAAGAGCTACAACTTGCGGCAAGGAGTTTGGCAACCAAAAAGAGCCCTGGCCCGGACAAGATTCCCGCGGCAGTGATCAAGGGGCTGGTTCAGAAGGCTCCCTGGGAAATGGTCGAGATTGCCAGCCACGACATGGAGAACGGAGACTTCCCCGACTGCTGGAAGGAGGCCAGAGTGGTATTCATACCTAAAGGCACCTCTTCGGAGGAAGATATAACCTATAGACCCCTGAACCTCCTTAACATGATGGGAAAGCTAGTAGAAAAGATGCTGGCTGGCCGCATCATCAAAGAACTAGAAGAGGGAGCCGGAATCAGTCCTAACCAGTACGGGTTTATGCGGGGGCGATCCACCGTGCAGGCTATCTGCCGAATTTCGGGATGGGCCGACGAGGTGAAGAGAGGCACTTGGCGAACCAGGAGAATTCCACTGATGCTGTCACTAGACATAAAAACGTTCGGGGCTATTAATTGGGGTCACATTAATGACGCAATTGCGGCTAGGGGCCTCAGCCCGTACCTGCGTAGGCAAATTGAATGTTACTTGTCCAACAGAGGATGTCTGGTAGAAGCACAGGAACAAACAGTACATTTTCAAATGCACGGTGGAGTTCCGCAGGGCTCTGTTCTGGGGCCGTTGTGTTGGCTGGTGATTATAGATGAACTCCTTCAGAAGGAGTTTCCTGTCGGCGTCCAGGTCCTGGCTTATGCAGATGACCTTGCAGTCCTCGTAGAGGGAAGGACGGTCTTGGAGGTGCGGGAGAGGGTGTATGCGGCCATCGACACTGTACAGGAGTGGTTGAGGTCCAGGGGTCTGCAACTGTCTACGGAAAAATGCCGGTGTATTGCCTTTACGGGTAGAAGAGTGCTAGAACCGTTCAATATTTCCATCAACGGTCATGCTATAGAAGAAGCGAATAACATCAAGTACTTGGGAGTTATCCTCCAGAAAAACGGTAGATACACCGAGCACATAGTCAATGTATGCAACAAGGCAGAAAGGATGATAAAAAGTCTAAACATCATTATGTCATCGCAGAATGCCCCTCGGGCCTGAAAGCGCCGTTTACTGGCGACCACCGTCGCGTCTTCGCTTATGTATGCCGTTCCGGCCTGGTGGCGCTCTATCGCCATCAGGCGCAACAAAGAGAGACTGGCGAGGACGTACAGGTGTGTGCTCCTAGGTGTTGTGTCCGCATACAGGACAGTGTCCTATGCCGCCCTGTGCGTGTTATCGGGTACACCTCCTATTGACCTAATCGCAAAAAAGAGGGTGGAGAGGGCACAAGGCAAGGCAGAACAAGAGGTCAGGGATGCCGTTTATAATATCTGGCAGGAAAGATGGTCGCAGGAAGCTGTGGTTCGATGGACGAGAACCCTCATCCCCAACATCAAGCCGTGGTTGTCGAGAAGATTTGGTGAGGTTGATCATCACCTATCACAGTTTTTTACAAGACATGGTTCCTTCAATAACTACCTGCACAAAATAGGCAAGAGAGAAGAGCCAATTTGCAACTACTGCAACGAGATAGATGATGCTGAGCACACCTTTTTTGAGTGCAATAGGTGGGACACACTTAGACATAGTAAGGCACTCACAGGTATAACTCCAGAGACAACAATAGACTACATGCTAAGAAGCGAGTCAAACTGGAATAATTTTGCTAGTTTTGTTAGGCAAGTTGTTCTACAGAAATACTCCGATGAGAGAAGACAAGGTGTTGGCTATAATAGGACTGGGTGGACAGCCTTGCTGGTGAGGTCCAGCATGCTGCGGTGTGTTGGCACTGATGAGCCACCAAGGACTCCACGGGTAACAGTCAGGCAACAGCACACTGAATACTGAAGGGACCCGACGCCGCGTCGCGGCGAACTGGGTCTGGCGTGGTGTCCAAAAGGGCAATATTAATAAAGAACTCTCAAAAAGAGCTAACCGGTAGGCCGACCTGCCTTGCCGGTATATAGCCGGTAGGTGGGGAGGCCTATTTGAGTTTAAAGACACTCCCCTGGGCGGCGTAATACCAACAAGTCGGTCCGGCCCAGGGGAGCTGAGAGAAAAAAAAAGTTTATAAGAGGATACCTTTATCCCAACGTAACTTCCTACCCTTTTCGATTTCAACCAAACCTTTGGGATCTTTATCGATCCGGATTCCCTGACCCCCGAAAAAAGTTTTGACCTCATTTTGGGTTTATGTATTTTACCGCCCCCTGATCTCCCAAAATTCTCCCCTGCCTCCCTTTTATTTTATCATGTGGGTACTCTGCGGATGCTGAAATCGGTTTTGAAACAGTTTTTCGCATTTTCAAAGAGATTGGACTAGCCGTTTGACCCCCGTACTACGAATTGCAAGCATATTACCGGTGTTTTTTCTGCGAGGACAGTGGTCTACGTACCCGTCGTCGGGGCTGTACAACGATCGGTGGCTGTTAGTTAACCTACGTTGCTGCAGCGTTACGACAAAGTAGCAGCGTGTGTGTTGCAGTAGTGCCACCGTCGGCTAAATAAGGACGTTTCCTTTGTTACTGTCGTTGTCCCCAATACGTAGTTGGTGAGGCCAGATAAACTTTCAGATCCTCTGGCAGACTCGGGAAGCGATTTCGCTCCGACCTCGCCTTTGGTCATTAGGAGTTTTTAACTTCTGACTCCTCGAGTAGGCTGCGGAACAGACGGTCCGGTCGAGGAAGATTTAGTTGGACGCTCGCCTGGTCTTGTGGCAGGTGTTAGTTTCGTACAAGCTGTGTCCGTAGTGCCTGGCGACACAGCTGGTGTATTTTTAATAAGCTCGTCCAGCGATGGAGTAACCCGGGGGAGATTGTTTGGAAGACTTGGTCGGATTGGCCAAGGACCTGGTCTCCGGTTACCCCTTCATGCCAAGGAGGTCAATCGGTAGGTCGCCGCCGCGGCCCCGGTCTTCCGCAAAGGAAGTCACGGAAGCCCCTCGGGTAGTGGAGCGCCCGAGCGAATTGACATTGCAGCAAAACCTGCGGGACACCTCTGTTTCGAGCGGTACGGAAAAGGCGAAAGCTGAATCCGTGAAACGAGGGCATGGTACTGGTGAGGGGAGGGGGCGCTAAGTCCGAAGGACGCCTCCCAGCGAAGTCGGGGAAGGCGGAAGGCAATAGCGCCGATTCTGCTCCTGGACGCGAGGTTTCTGGGGGGAAGCCTGTTCTAAGGCAGGTGACCTCTGGAACTGAAGGCCTAGGGCGAATCGAGGAAATGAGGGCCGAATGGGCCAAGATTTTCTCAAAAAAGGAATCTCGAGTTGCGACAGTTAGTGGACTCGTGTTTGAGCGAATGTGGTTTGTTGGTCTCGAGTCTGGCTATGAAATGTGAAGGCCTTCAGGGTGCGAACCTTGCATTAGATTCAGTCGTTAGTCGACTGAAGGGTTAGTCAAGGAGAAGGTTAAAAAGCCTGTCTCCTTTGCCTCGGTAACGGCCGCGCCTGCGTCTAGGCGAGTTGGTCCGCCGCCGCCAGCCCAGGTGCCGGCAATCAAAATTAAGCGGGCCACTGTTAAGGTGGTGCCGATTTAACCTGATCAGGGGGTTTCGTCAGCGATGACGGAGCTAACCATTAAAAAAATCCTGGAGCCGAGGAGGGAAAAGTTCCAAATCACCCGGGTCACAAAAACAAGGGATCATGGAGTTGTCCTGGAGTTAGTTAATGAGCGACAGGCTAAACAACTGCTGGAGGCCGAAGTTCTTGCCAAGAACGGGCTGAAGGCTCAGCTGCTGGCCGAGCGTAGGCCGCAGATATTGATCTATGATATGCCGAGGGCGTCAAGGGTAGAGAAGCCTGAAATCCTCAAGGCGATACACAGCCAAACTCCAGTATTGGATATGGCTGTCGAGGACTTCCTTAGGGAAGCCAAGGTGGTCCGACAGCTGGGGAGGAAGGAATTCCTGAAGAGTTCCTGGGTTCTCGAGACCTCGCCTAAGATCCGGCAGGTCTTAGTGGGCGGTGGAAGATTGTTTGTCGGGTGGACTGCCTGTAGGGTAGTCGACCATATCGAGGTAGACCGATGCTATAAGTGTCAGGGCTTTGGACACACCTCACTCCGATGCCGGACGCAGAAGGAGATGTGTGGCCACTGTGCCGCTTCGGGGAACGGCAGCCAACTGCTCTGCCAAATCGTCGCCTGCCAAGTGCGCCGCCTGTGCCCAGGTGAAAGGCAGCTATGCTGGACACCGGGTCGGGGGTAGGCAGTTCAAGCTGTATGAAATTGCTCGGGCTAAAGCTGTAAAGAACATAGCTTATGGCGACGCCTGAACGGCAGGAAGCCCTCGAGGACGACTTTCACCCATTCGAACGCCTGCGCCTGGGGTAGGTAAACGTGCACCATTCCCGGGCGGCCACGAATGAGGCCATGAGGCTTCATGAGGAGTATAATCTCGAGGTCCTCGGTCCAGGAGCCGGACACGGTCGCGGATAGGGTGGTCGGCTTCCACGGGATGAATGTTATTGTGGGGGACGGCCGCTTTCTGCGATTTTGGTGAGCTCTGAAGCTTTGGGTGTCTTCTGGATGCCGCAGTGGTCTGACGAGCAATTCAACGTCGTGCGGATCACGAAGGGTACGCTAGATATGTCGTACTAGTGTCGGGATACTTCCAGCTTGGATGGGGTATCGACGACTTGGTGGCGAAGTTGGGTAGGATTGTGGACGGTCTCCCGGGCACCAGAATGTTGGTTGCTCTGGACGCTACCGCCTAGGGTTCACCACTCACAGACCCCAGAGGCGCTGGCCTCGAACAGTTCGTAGAAGCCAGGAACCTCTACATGATTAATGATGCGGAGCAGCAGCCAACATTCTCTTGCGAACTGAGGGAAAGTTATATAGACGTCACTTTGGTGACGGGCGACTTGTTTCGGAAGATAAGTAGTTGGGCTGTCTGGCCCGAGGCCAGTGTGAGCGATCATAGGCTGATAACCTATGATATTGCTTATGGAGGCGGTCTTAAGAGCACCAGATTCACGTCGCTATAACCTTATGGGGCCTGGATCGATGCAGGCTTAGGCGTGTATGCGATGCTACCATACAGGGATCGGAGTGGCGTATGGAGTATATGGAGGAGGTGGAATTGATGGCGGTGCAAATCGGCCGGGCCATCAAGACTGGCTGCGATGCGGTCCTACGGCGGCCTAGGCCAATGGACGGACCCATCACAAGCAGCTAGGCCGCTGATCTGAGCGTGCCTGGAGCCGTCGTGACCCCTTCTTCCGGCGGGGCGTCTGTGGAACGCAGACGGCGGCTTGGTAAGAAATGGTGGTCCTCTGACCTTAGCGTACTGCGCGCAAGAGTGAGGTCCGCACGGATAAGGTACCAGCGCTGCCCCCTAACGGGGACTATCGGTAACCACGTGCACGCTGAGCGTCTTCGGATCTACCGGCGTCCCCGAAATGAATAAGTTCACGCCATCAAGGAAGCCAAAATCAAAGTTCTGGCAGGACTCCATGCGCGAGTTGCAAGGCAGTCCTTGGCAGCTCGCAAAGACTTGTTACAGGCCGAAGCCATTGCACGTGTTGTCCAGTGTTCAGTGCGGGTTTGGTGTTTGTGACTACACATTAACATGGCGACTCACCAGGCGTTCCTGGATACTCTGTTTCCAGATGCTCCGGAGGGTGAAGCGGAAATCGGCGTTAGAGCGGGTGAAACACCACTCCCTGGCATTCGGACCGTAGAACCCGAAGATAAAGTTTCAGTGATTTCTCGAATGGCATTCAAGAAAGCACTGGGGATTGACCAACTGGATCCGGATATATTTTACCATCTGCTGCCTGTCATAAGAGAGCCGCTTGGCAGACTGTTCTCGGGGTGCCTAAGCTAGGGGTGCTTTCCGGCTTGTTGGAAGGTGGCTTTAGTGAGGGTGCTCTTAAAATCTGGAAAGGATCCTGGTGAGGTCAGCAGTTATCGGCCCATCAGCCTTTTGCCGGTCCTCGGCAAGTTGCTGGAAAGGCTGGTTGTGGAACGGCTCTGGGAAAACATCGATATGAACCGTTTTCTAAATCGAGGCCAATATGGCTTCATGAAAGGGGTTGCACCGAGGATTGCATCTTAAATGCTCTTGCCGATGTGGAAAGCGCCGACTGCAAATACGTTTTGGTAATCTTTTTTGACATAGAGGCGGCATTTCCTTCCTTGTGTTGGACTTCTGTTCTCTATGAATTGGAACGCCGCAATGTTCCCGAAGTCCTGCAGGCCGTAGTAAAAGAACTATTTGTCTAATCGCTCGGCTCTATTTAAGGATGCGCACCTAGTTGTGGAAAAGTCCGTCACCAGGGGAAGCCCGCAGGGTTCCGTTCTCGGTCATCTGCTGTGGAATCTGGTTTTTGATGGATTTCTGGGGTTGACATTCCCAGAAGGGGTCACGGCCCAGGCTTTCGCCGATGACTTTCTTTTTGGTTCGTGGTAATTCACGACCGCAGCTAGAGAATAGGGCGCAGGCGGCCTTGTCAACTGCCGAGGGCAGGATGGACATGAAAAATTTAAGGATTTCTGTGCACAAGACGACGTTTATGCTTCTCAAGGGTGCAGACAAATTATCAAGCAGTCGTAACCCCCACATTAAGTATAAAGGCTGTGTAATCAGCCGAGTAAGGGTTCATAAGTATCTAGGTGTTTTGTTTGATGTTTCTTTTTAGTAACCACATTAGGCAAGTTGCGGCGGACGCTGTCTCAGTGATGCACAAGCTTAGAAGGATTGCTCGAAAGGATTGCGGGCTCTCGGGCCGCCAAATCTACTTGGTGTACCGAGGCGTCTTCGAGAGTATGATCGCGTACGCGGCGCCAGTTTGGGCGCATAGGTTGGAGAGAAATAGAGCACTGCTTCAAAATTTAACGAGCGCCCAGCACAGAGCCATGATAGTATGCACTGGTGTTTTTAAAACAACCTTCTACGAGGCTACTACCGTATTGGGAAAGGCTCTCCCAATCGATTTAGTGGTGAAAGTTCGAGCAGCCATGTGGAAGTTTCGAAGAGGTCGGGAGGCGTAGGCATTTGGGATGCAGTTTCGAGCCGGGCCTGTACCGGAGCGGAACGGTGATCTCAACGCACCGGTTCTAAATTTCGATCAGTTACTCATCTTTCGCCTGTGGAGGAGGCTTTACAGCCTCGCGATGGAAGTTGGAAGTATGGCAGCAAGAATGGCACGCCACGACTAAGGGAAGGTCCTGTATAGATTTATACAGGATCTGGGGCATGGTAAGCCTCTCCTTCGTTTTTAAGGGCAACGGGAGCCCGAGTGCTCTCCAACCATGTAAATTTAAACCATTATATGTGTTTGTTCCATTTGGCAGCTGATGAGCTGTGCGTCTGCGCGGAGGTCCAGTCAAACGAACACATGATGGTCGATTGCCTATCTCTTGGTGGGGGGGGGGGGGGGTCAGGACTCAGGCCACCCTGGAACAGAGAGGTCAAGGAGAAAATTGGCTACTCACAAGCGGCGAATCAATGTGGCGAGAAGCCCATTGTCGGAACGTGTGGGAGTTCCTTGATGCGGTTCCTTTGTCCAACCGACATCAGTAGTTTACTTAAGAGAAAAGATTCCTACCGCGCTGCTGTAGTAAGGTAACCGAGATATATAGCTGGCTACCAGCCAGATTAAGGCTCCAAGCGCTTTAATGATGGACAGGTACTTACTGGCTTTCAGTGACCTAGGCGTGGCAGCGAATTGCTATCTTTGACAAGTAAATTAATTATTTATAGTTATATTTATTTAAGTAGTTGACGGGGTGCGCTTACCATTTAGTGATATATGACAAGTGGGCGGTCGGAAACGCAAGCGAGTGGTGTATGTTACCACGCTTATTCCGCTCACGCTTTAGGTTAGCTCTAGGAGGTAGTTAGTTCACTGGTCGCTAAACTGTTTCGTGGCTCAATAGCTGTTTGTGGCACAGACATTTGGTCTTATGCTTTAGGGCGTCCGAAGGGGGTGGTGGCGGGAGAAATGCCAAGCAAACCAATCCACCACATCACTTCGAAAAGATCCAAGTTTCCCGGGTCACTAAAACAAGGGTCCATGGTGTCATGTTTGAACTCATAAGTGAGCGGCAGGCAAAGCAGCTGCTGGAGTCCAACGTTCTGACAAGGCACGGGCTGAAGCCTCAGTTGCTGGCTAATCGGAGGCCGCAGATATTGGTATACGATATGCCAGTGGTGACAATGGTGGTGGAACCCGAAATACTCAGGACCGTGCACGCGAAAATTCCTACACTGGATATCTGCATCGAAGATTTCTCCTTCGGGAAACCATGGCGGTGAGGCAGCTAGCGAGGAAGGAAGCCCCAGAGAGTCACTGGGTGTTGGAGAACTCGCCAAAGTTCCGGCAGATCTTGGGGGCCGGTGGACGTCTGTTTTTCGGGTGGACTTCATGTAGAGTCGTCGACCATATAGAGTTCGCCCGATACTACATGTGTCAGGGCTTTGGTCACACCTCTCTCCGCTGCAGAGCGCAGTCGGAGATGTGTGTTCATTGTGCTCTTCCGGTGCACAGGGCAGACAATTGTCCTACCAAGTCTGCGTCTGCCAAGTACGTCGCCTGTACCTTGGTGAAATGCATCGATGACAACGTGTCGGGGGTAGGTAGTGCCAGGCGTATGATATTGCACGGGTGAGAGCTGCAAAAAACACAGCCTTTGGCGACGCCTGAATTGGGGCACTGAGGGCTGACTCCACCATGTTGAACGCTTGCGTCTGGGGCAGTTAAATCTGCATCATGCCTGGGCGGCCACCAGTGAAGTCATTAGGCTCCTTGAGGAGTACAACCTCGAGATCCTCATGGTCCAGAAACCTTACGCGGTCGGTGGTAGGGTGGTCAGCTTCCACCGGGTGAATTTTATTCATTCTTGTGGGGGACGGCCGCTCTCCGCGATCGTGGTTAGCTCAGATTCATTGGGTGTCTTTTGGATGCCCCAATGATCCGAAGAGCAATTCATCGTCGTGCGAGTCATGAGGGGTACGCTCGATGTCGTAGTAGTGGGTTACTTTAGCTCGGATGGAGTGTCGATGACTTGCTGGCGAAGTTTAGCAGGATTCTAGACGGCCTCCCTGGCACCACAGTGCTGGTTGCTCTGGACGCTAATGCCAAGTCTCCCGCCTAGAGTCCACCACTCACTGACCCAGAGGCGCTTGTCTCGAACAGTTCGTGGAAGCCAGGAACCACTGCTTGATTAATGATACAGAACAACCGCTAACTTTTTCTTCCAAACAGGAAGAAAGTTACATCGACGTCACTTTGGTGACGGGCTACTTGCTACGAAGTACAAGTAGTTGGACTGTCTGGCCCGAGGCCAGTGTGAGCGATCATAGGCTTATACCTATGAGATTGTTTACGGAGGCGGTCTAAGAGCTCCAGATTCGGGACGCTATAACCTAAGGGGCCAGGGTCAGCACAGGCTTCGGCGCGAGTGCGCAACTGCCTTGCAGGGTTTGGAATGGCGCATGGAGCACAGAGAGGAGGTGGAATTGATGGCTGAACAATTCGGCCGGCCATCGACTGGCTGCGATAGGGTCCTACGGCGGCCTCGGCCAGTGGACGGACCTTTAGGTAGTGGCTAGTCCACTGATCGGGGAGTGCCTGGAGCCGTGATGACTTCTGCATCCAGGGAGTTGTCTGTTAAAAGCAGGCGGAAACCCGGGAAAAAGTGGTGGTTCTCTGATCTTAGCGTGGTACGCGCAATATTTAGGTCCGCTAGGAGAAGATACCAGCGTCACCTCCTAACGGGATTATCATTATTACTTACGCGCTGAGAGTCTGCAGATCTACCGGCGCGTCCGTAATGAGTATGTTCATGCCATCAAGAAAGCCAGACTCAAGTTATGGCAAGATTGTATGCGCGAGTTGCAGCGTAGCCCCTGGCAGCCGGCAAAATCATGTTACCAGCCAAAGGCATTGCACGTGCTGTCCAGTGTTCGATGCGGGTTTGGTGGTCGTGACCACACTTTAACATATTTGGCGACTTATCAGGCGTTCCTTGATACTCTGTTTCCAGATGCTCAGGAGGGTGAAGCAGTGGTCAGCATCAGGGTGGGGGTTACGTCCTTCCCTGGCATACGTGCTGTGGTTCTCTTAGATACAGACCGAGTGGTTTCTCGAGTGGCACTGAAAAAGGCTACGGGGATTGACCAACTTGACCCAGATATATTATTACATCTGCTACCGCTTGGCAAGCTGTTCACGGGGTGCCTAAGCTGGGGCTGCTTCCCGACTTTTTGGTAAGTGGCTTTGTAGATGATAATCTTAAAATCAGGAAAGGATCCGAGTGAGGTCAGCAGTTATTGACCCATCACCCTCTTGCTGGTAATCGGCAGGTTGCTTGAAAGGCTGGCTGTGGAACGGCTGTAGGAAAGCATTGAGTTGAACTGTTATATAAATCGAAGCCAGTATGGCTTCACGAAAGGGGTTGGCACCGAGGATTGCATCTTAAAATCTGTGGTTGAGGTGGAAAGCGCCGACTGTAAATATGTTTTGGCAATTTTTTATAGACGTAGAGGCAGCATTTCCTTCCTTGTGTTAGAGTTTTGTCCTCTATGAGTTGGAACGCCGCAATTTTCCCATAGCCCTGCAGGCTGTGGTACGTGACTATTTGTCTAACCGTACGGCTCTGTTTAAGGATGCGCACCGAGTTGTGGAAAAATCCGTTACCAGAAGTTCTCAGTGTTCCGTTCTCGGTCCCCTGTTGTGATACCTGGTATTCAACGGAATTCTGGTATTGACATTGCCAGAAGGGGTCACGGTCCAGGCTTTCGCCGATGACTCTCTCCTTTTAGTTGATGGTAATTCACGACCGCAGCTGGAAGATCGAATGCAAGCGGCCTTGTCAACCACGGAGGGCTGGATGGACATTCAAAATCGAAAGATTTCTGGGTCCAAGACAAAGTTTATGCTTCTCAATGTTGCCGAAAAATTATCGTGCAGTCGAAACCCCTACATTATGTATAAAGGCTTTTTAATCAGCCAAGTGAGAGTTCATAAGCACCTAGATGTTTCGTTTGATGAGAAGTTACTGCTCGGAAGGACTGTTGGCTTTCTGGCTGTCAAATGTACACGGTGTACTGAGGTGTCTTCGAAAATATGACGTCTTATGCGGCTCCCGTTTGTGCGCGTAGGTCGGATATGAATAGAGCACTTCAAAATAGGAGTGCCCAGCACAGAGCCTTAATTGTATGCACGGGTTTTTTTTAAAACAACTTCCTACGAGGCTATCACTGTATTGGGAAGGGCTCTCCCATTTGCTTTAGCGGTTAAAGTTCGGTCAGCCTTGTGGATATTGCGAAGAGGCTAGGAGGCTGAGGTATTTGGGATGCGGTTTCTGGCCGGGCCAGTACTGAAATCAAACGGTTATCACAATGCCGGATCTAAATTTCGTTCAGTTGCCAATCTCCCCTCTGCGGAAGAGGCTGCAGAGACTCGCGATGGAAGCATGGCAGCCGGAATGGTACACCACGACTAGGGAAGATCCTTGTACAAGTTTATATGGGATCTGAGAGATGGTAAACCTTCAGTTTGTTTTTAAGGCCAACAGGCGCCTAGGTGTTCACCAACAATGTTAATTTGAACCGATATCCGTTTCGGTTCCGCGTGGCAGCTGATGAGCTGTGCATCTGCTAGGAAGTCCAGTCAAATGAACACTTGATGTTTCACTGCTCTGCTCTTGGGGGACCAGAGACCGAGCCACCCTGTAACTTAGAGGTCAGGGGGAAAATTGGCCACTCACAAGCAGTGAGTCCATGTAGCAAGACCCGCATTGTTGGACTGTGTGGGAGGTTCTTGATGCGGTTGCTATGTTCAACCGACATGAGTAGTTTACTTAAGGGAAAGACTCCTAACGCACTGCTGTGGGAAGCTAACATTGAGATATATGGTTGACCACCTGCTAATTAAGGCTCCAAGTGCTTTAATATGGTGGACAGGTACTTGCTGGCATTCAGCGACCTAGGTGTGGCAGTGAATTGCTGTCTAGATGAAGTAAATTTTAATTTGTGGATGTTATATATATTTTTCGTAGTTGGCGGGGTGCGCCTACCCATTTTAGTAAATGACAAGTGAGTGGTTGGGACAAATAAGCGGGTGGTGTATGGCACTGCGCTTAGTCCGCTTACTAAGACTGAGCTTATTGTTAATTAGGACACTGTCGCTAAACTCTTTCGAGTCTCATTAGCTGTTTGTGGCAGAGGCATTCGGTCGGGTGTCACGGGAGAAATGCCAAGCAAACCGAATAAATCCACCGCATCACTATCGAGCAAAACATGAGACAGCTGTTGTGCCTCATCCGTCCTACTTCTCTAGACTTGGCTCCAGCAGTTTTTTCCTTACTTTTTAAATTCAAGGTAATCTTGAAAGATATTAGTTTTCAAGCTATAAACAAGACTGAAAAAATTATGATAACACCTGTGCCATCCTTAAAAATGTGTTCCAGTAGTTGTTCCAAAAATGGAAGAAATGTTAGGAGCTTTATATTTTCACCGATGGGACTGCTTTGGTGACAAGCCTATATATTTGTTGTAAATACAACGATAAAGTTTTTATTACACAACCTTCTTAAGGTGTATTTAAAAATACACCTTATTTAATTAAACATTGTACATTATACTTCTTCACCGCGTTCCGATTAACATTTCATTATTAATGTTATAACAGATTAAACTTTTCAGAAGATATTGTTCCTCATATGAATTGGATTTTCAACACGGTGTAAGAAGCAGGTTTGATAGATTTAACTTCTAAAATTCTGAAGTAATTCTAGTTTAATATCTAAGGAATTAACAATGAGGATTTGTAAGAACCGGCTCAAATTCCTGAGGAAGAGAATAAAACTGAAGATGTTTCTGAAAGGACTTAAAAAAGCATGTTTAATAGCTTTTGTTTTTGAATGCTACATCACATATTTTAGCACAACACCCTAAAGAATGAAATTCTGAAGCAGAAATGGTGTTCAAAGAGGGCTTGAGATGTCACTATGAGCTGATGATAAAAAACATTTTTAAAGTTTTGGGATAACTTACAGTTACTTTCTAACAAAAGTTAACCGAATAATCTTTTTTTTTACAATAAGTTTCTTTGTGTTATTTCTTTCTACATAAATTTTACTGATAAATATTAAAAACAGTGAAATTTGATTGTATATTAGATTTACATACTAATGAGATTGTTGTAGAACGTAACCTATCAAAACGATCTAACTGGGAAACCTGTCGGTCATTGCTGTTTTCAGTATAACTACATCCACGAATGAGGATTTAACTATATACATTCTTTAAGACGGTAACATATAACATTTCATCAACTATAGTTGAATTTGCATGTTTAGTTTAAGCGTGAAATATTTAAAAAATGAAAAAAGAAACGTATAATTATTAAACGACTTACTTTAAAAACACAGGAGATTTTTTTCCTAAGGACAAAAGGAAGACTTCTTAAGCAGTTTTTATGAAATGTGCTGTTGTTAATCACACCCCTTTTAAATAATTATTTCTAAAAAGTATTTTGTAAATAAGACATCCGTCACTTTTATGCAAGTCATTTGTATGAGAATTATCTAGCGTAACTAAACTTAAAACTGTACTGAATTTTGTTAATTCAGAATTTTCCACATGATGAATTATTATTTAAAAAAGGAATGTTCCTTATGTAAACGGTAATAAGTAAAACTACATTCGCAACCGAAATTTGAACTGTTCAAGAGGCAAAAAATTAATCGAGTATCTAAGTATTTTGAGATTATGTAAACACCCTTTTTTAAAATAATCAATGGATGAAGCCAATATCCATAACAGAAAGAGAATAAACAAAATATGTTACTTGATTTTCACAAAATTTAAATAAAAACACTTGAGCTGTTTGGGTACATAGTACCTTCCTTAGATGTTACAAACAGAAATTTGAGTTAATTTTTTTTTTTAAATAGATTTTGTGAAATCAAATAGCATATTTTGTGTATTTTCTTTTTGTTACATTTTTTTAGATGTAGGAATTTCTCAGGTTGTTCATGTTTCTCAGGATAAGAAGAAGGCAGAATAGGTAGAAGTTAAAAAGCAGTGAAAATTAGTAGTTTTTTCTTTAAAAAAAAGCAGTTGTATGTTTTTTTTGTTGTTAAAATAAAAGTGAAATTAAGGAAAAAATAATTCTTGGACTTTGGAAAGAGTCAGTAAGACTCGTAGACTTTTATAATCGTTAGATTAATTCAAATAAGTTAAAACATTAAAAATAATAATCTACGATAACATTATTTATGACAAAAATAATCTATGCAAGTACGTTATGCTCAGTAAACAACTAAAAATAGCTGCAAGTAAAAATTAAATAGAGTGGCCCAAATCTCTCTCAAGCACGGTACATTCAGGCTTTTTGCCTCTCTCGGATAAACTAACCTCAATATAGACTTTACACTTTAAGTTTTGTATAAGTTTGAGCTAGTGCTATCGCTCTAAATCAGTCCTCATCAGAGATGTATTATTGAATGTACCGTTTTTTGGATTAGGTTTTGAAGGTCCTTGTCGATTAAAGTTTGGGTGTGTGCGTGCGGGCGCGTTTAAGTTATATTTTTTTCATTTTTCACGTAAAGGTTTGCACAAATTTGGAGTTTTTGTACTTTTACCTAAAAATAAAGTGTGTACTTATTTAAAAATTGATCTTTATTCTGTAAACATGGTATGCCTACATAGCCTCAATTTTTAACATATAACAATGGACAACGAACTTTCGTTTTTTTTTGTTACAGAATGTTAATAACTGGATTTTTTTTTCGTTATGGTCTCTTTGGACCGCGTTGAACTTTTTGCACAACAGATCTCTTTCGTCTGTTTTCCCAGTACAATTTCATTTCGTCTCGTTTAACTTGTTTTTGTTCATCAGTCCACTGCCTCCCAGTTCTAGTCTTATCTGTAAGTTTCCGAAAAATGTGTTTATTAATTTTATCTCTAAACTCAGCTCTGTTACACTCATCGCCTTCGTTCGGTTGTAGTTCGCCGAGATCCTTCTTAACCTCGACGACCCGATCCGTAGTCGCTTTCATATTTGTTAAAAAACTAAAGACGCGCTTCGTTAACCTATCATCCGTCGTCCTGAGTATATGACCGTAGAACATCACCCTTCATTTTCTCATCGTCGGCGTCAGCGGTACGTTGTTCCCTTTATAAAGTTCTTCGTTACTTCTTAGTCTGTAAGATCCGTCTTCTAGTTTTCTTGGTCCCGATATTTTCCTCGAGATTCTTCTTTCACGTATTTCCATTTCCTTCAGTTCATTCTTTCTCCTGATGCGTAGAGTGCCTCTGGTTTGAGCACGGTAACGTAGCGTCTTATTTTTGATTCGTGCGATATACTCTTTATGTTGTAGATATTCTTTGTTATCTCGTATGCTCTTTCTAATTTCCTGGTCCTTTCCGTGTTAGCTGCCTCATCGAGTCCATTAGCTTGAATAATTTCTCCCAGATATTAGAAACGATCGACTCTCCTGATATTCCTTCCTTTTGTTTTTATTTCTTTCTCCTTGTGATGTCGGTATTCCATATTCTCGTAAGATATCTGTAGTCCTGTCCTTATGGCTATTTCCTCTAATAACTCTATCGATTCTCTAGCCTCTTCGACATTTTTTGTAATTATTGCTATATCATCTGCAAAGCCAAACGATTCACTTTTATTTGGTTTTTACCAACTTCTAGTCGTATTTCTTTTAATCCGTTTTCTTCTTTCTTCTTCCGCCATTACCTTATTATTTTCGCGAGGATTAGATTAAACAATATTGGCGACAGCCCATCTCCCTGCCTCAACCCCGTTTTAACTTTAAAGGGCTCTGATATTTCTCCCGTAAATTTTATTTTGGACTGCGTATTTGTCAACGTTTGTCCTATTAATGTTTGCGTCTTCCTGTCTACTCGGAATTCCTTGAGCGTTTCCATCATTGACTGTCTGTCTATCGAATCGTATGCCTTCTTGAAATCTACAAATGTTACTACGGTGTTAATACCTCTCGATGCTCTTAGTCTTAATATATTTTTTAAATTGAAGATTTGTTCCACGCACGATCTTCCTCTTCTGAACCCTCCTTGATATTCTCCTATTCCATTGTCGACTTGTTCTTCGAGTCGAGAAAGTAATGCCTTCAAAAATATTTTATAAGCTACATGAAGCAGGGAAATTCTTCTGTAGTTGTTTGTGTTGGATCTATCACCTTTCTTGTGTAATGGGTGTATCAGCGCCGTCTTTCATTCATCTGATAGTGTTTCTGTTATGCAGATTTCTTCAAGCATGTTTTATCATTTCGGACATTATTCCATTTTCTCCTGGTGCTTTGTTGTTCTTTAATTGCTTTATCAGTGTAACTATTTCTTTCAGTGATGGTGGTTTGGAATCTTCTTTTTTCTTCTCAACATCCTTTAGGAATTACAGTCTTTCTTTTGGATCATCACAGTTTAATAATTTTTCAACGTATCTTGCCAATATATGGCAGTTCTGTTTATTATCTAGTGCAAGTTTGCCATTTTCATCTCTGAAGCAGAGTCCTGATGGTTTATATCCCCTCAACTGGTCCTTGAAGATCCTGTAGAAGTCTCTAGTGTTATGTTGTTTGAATTCGCTGTCAATGCCTTCCAGAATCTCTTTATCCTGATTTTTCTTGACTCTTCTAATAATCTTGGTGGTATTCTTCCTCTGGTTTCTAAAATTAGTCCATTTTTCTATAGTCCTATCTGCCAGCCATATTTTCCATAACTTTGCACGTTCATTCACTGCTCGATCACATTCATTATTCCACCGTATATGCCTAGGTTTTCTATCAGGTTCTGCCAGTTCTTCTGCTGCCTTGGTCATGGCTTCTTCTATTTTGTTCCAGTTGTCCCCTTTTTTGAACTTTTCAGGTTTTCTTGGTATTTTTCAACTTTCAATCCTAATTTGTCCATGTCTAACCTTGGCTTTCTGGGAGGGCGAGCAGCAGGTATATTAGGTTTAAACTTCAGTTTTATTTCCGTTAGGTAATGGTCTGAATCTATGTTAATTCCTCTCTTTACTTTGAGGTTTAAGATTTCTTTCTTATTTCTAGCGGTTATCGCTACATGATCCAGTTGAAATTCACCTAATTCCGGGTTGGGTGTTGTCCATGTCTTCTTTTTCCGTGGTAAGGCTTTAAAGTTGGTTGACAATAACCTAAGATTGAATAATTTGCAGAAAGCTATCAGTCTTTTGCCATTCTTGTTCGTCCTTTGATGTGCTGGAAAGTCTCCTATCAGTCTCCTGAATTTTCGTTCTTTTCCTATTTGAGCATTAAAGTCGCCTACTAAAATCTTTACATGGTGCTGAGGGATGTTCGTAGAAGTTCTTCTAACAGGCTCCAGAATTGTTCGACCTTATCGGGATATTTTCTGTTGTCTCTATTTATTGGTGCATGTGCATTTATTATTGTATAGGCTTTGTTGCCTGATTTGAAAGACATCGTTGAAATTCTTTCTGATGGTGAAGAAAAGTCTATGATCGATTCGGTGATGTTTCTCTTCACTATAAACGCTGTTCCTAAGATGTAGGCTCCTGCGTTGTTTTTGATCGCTGGTTTGCCTTTAAAAATTCTGTAGTTTCTGGTGTTCATTATCAATTCATCCCTGAACCTTGTCTCTTGTAAAGCCAGTATATTTATTTTTTGCTCGTCTAGAGTGTCCGTTAGTTGTTTTAGTTTCCCTGTTTGCATTAGAGTGTTGATATTTAAAGTCCCCAAAAGATGTTTCTTCTTGGTTTTTAGTCTTATTTGTTGTGTTGTTTGTGTAGTCGTCAGTAACGTAGTTCCGGGAAGCTCCGACACTTCCGAGCATGAGGTTCTGGGCTCTCCAGAATACGATGGCCCAGTGACATCGCCAACGGCAGTGGAGGATTCCTGTTTCCAGTTACCTCCTGGAGTAGTTACATTTTGTATAGACATTGCCATCATGCATTTTAGTTTAAGGTATGGTGGAGTGAAAGGGTTTCCCCTGTCACTCATTGTTAGAACTAAGGTTATAAGCCCTAGAGCATTCTTCCGCTTTAGTTCAGAGAGATCATTAACACTCTCCTATCCAGGCGCACCACGTGGAGGCTTGAACGTAAAGTTGTTCCCTTAGTGAAATGCGTAAACATTTCGGGACCTTTCCGTTCCCGTAGATTGATGCCCTAACTGGATCTTATAATATTTTTTATACTTATTTCAAATATAAATTAGTGGTTTCTTTCTATCAGGTATAGTTTTTTGTAATTACCATTCTTTGTTGTAAGAAAAAAGCATTGTGACATTATTGTAACAATATTATACATGCTATTTCTATATGCCTAAAATATGCTTCTTTTGGATTTTCTGGTGTACGAGTAGTTTGTTGTAAGTAGATTAGTCTTGAGATTCCAGCAGTAGTCAGCTAGCATTCTCGGTTCCATTTTCCCTGATACTGTGTTTCCATGATGGATATTTCCTGGTGAAAGTGTTCTCTGTGTTCGTCATTCACAACTTAAATATTGGTGGGGAAAAAATCCAGATGAGAATCTGTGAAGTGGATCTTCAGTGACATGTTACATTCTAGTGCTTTTTAGTTTTCAAGAACAGTTATAAGTTCTTTGTAGTTATCTGCCTTCTGATTTCCAAAGAAGTTGCTCATAAACTTTTTAAAAGATTTCTATGCAATAACCTCACAGTCACTTATATTAGGGAACTTGTGTCTTAGAAAGTGAAATCCAGTTCCATCACGACCCATTGGTTTAACAAATGTTTTCATTAAATCTAGCTCATTGTGAAGCGGTGGAGGAAGGTAAACCTTTCAGGTTTTACTAATGCTAAACTTACAAACATTCATCTCTCTGACAGTCAATGTTTATCTTTTTGGCCACTTTTTCTAACATAATGATTCTTCCTATCTCTCTTTGATGTCCCATTCACACCAGAAGCAACAAAATTTAATATACCCAAGTTGTATACAAAGTAACAGTGCCATCACTTTCAGGTTTCAATAAATGTTTCTCATACTGAATCATACCCAACACAATTTTCATATTCTCATGTACAAGTAATTCTTTCATATGAGCTACATGTGCTAAAGGGATTGATGAAATATTATTTCCAACATGAAGGACCGCTTTCAAACTTCGCTTTGGGGAGTCTATAAGAAGAAAATGTTCATTAGGATGGTGCGTTTATCCGAGAGCTTCTAATAAAAATTCACACCATTATACTGAACTAAACCTGAAACTGTAAGAAGAAATGTTCAAATTCAGTCTAACTTTCACTGAAAACACTTATATTAATATTGTGTTGTAAAAAATTCCATCCTTTCCATCAAATGCAAGAATTTTTGTTTGATTCTTGAATAAATTTAGATTATGATCCTTTAATTCTGACTGATTAATTAAGTGCGGTTCAGTATTTAAATTTTCTAAAAATTCTGGGTCTCTTCTTTGTTTATTATCTGATAATCTGCACAACCTTGAATATGTTGGCTATATCTTAGTCTATTTCCCATTTTTTTGGTGGTACTGGAATTGAAAACTGTAGACTGTGAGGCACTGGTCTTATAGCAGAGGGAAAATCAGGATATTTAACAGTAGGTCTAGTCTCAGCTGTTATCCCTGATAATTTTGTTATAAAAAATAGCAGTCAATGAAGTGATTCTTCAGTTCTCTCTAAAACTGTTGGAATTGCAAGTGTCATGCAATGAGATCCATTCGACCAACCAGTCAATAGTGTTACAAATGAATATGAAGCCCAGGACCTGTCCTGATTAGCTACTTTACATCCAAAATATAGATCATATGATTTTCTTTCTTATCATTGGAGTTATATTTCTCCTCTGAGACTTTAATGTTACATCAACACAAATGTAGCAAGAACTGTCTGGATGGCTAATGAAACTGTGCGGCACTTTTATTAAAAAGTTCACTGCAATACACTCGCAGACATGTATTACAAAACTTATATGCGCATTAATGTAGTATACACACTGACATTACAGCGAAAGATAAAATCTCGAATTTTTAGGAAAAGTAGCTTCACCACCAAATGTTATACACACAGAGAGCTTGCACTTGACTGATATAGTTGAGATCTTTCTTAGCCAGTATGATAGATTGTTTGTTGTTTATGGTATTACATCCATCAATGAGTCACCAAAACAAAATTCCCCCGACGGGGAGTCTTATTCTTTAAGACTTTGGGGGTTGGCGTCCCCACGGGCCTAGCCTCTGCAGCTATTCTTCCCACTATACAGTGAGCTGCAGAACACTTTACATCATACACATATACTACACCAAGAACACTACATAAATTACAACATACACACTTACACAATTACACAACAACATCCTACACTGATATTTCTTACATTAACACTCGGTGGTGTTGCGACATCTTACGAAACGCAACCGTAACCCAAGGTGGGAACAAATCGTGCCGATGGGTGAATGGCTCTACGTAGTGAGTCTCGAACGATGTCCTCTGGGAACCAGGGCGAACCCAGTTGTACTTAGCTCTAGCTCCAGTACGCGTGCGCTCTGCTGGAGTGGTCCATTTTTCGCCGGTACTCGTGGGACTAAAATTTCTGTTCCTATATTAAATTCCAAGATGGTTGGTGGTCCATCTGAAAAACCACCAAATTAAGTCTTGTGAAGAGACCTCGATCAGCTTTGTCTGACGAGGATAAAAGTCCTATCGAAGAGAACTGCAAATCTTTAAACTTGAACTCTAAAAATATTCGATTCGTTGTTCTCCGAAATAGTCAGAAAGGTGGCTCCCTCCAAAAGGTTTCACCTTTCCTAATAAACAAAACTGTAACAGGTGCAAGTGGCTCTCCGAAGAACATCAGGAAATTACGCGACGGATCGATTCTGATCGAAACATTCAACGACGAACAGAGTCGATCTATCTTACGTCTCCGTAATATGGGTGGTATAAATATAAGTGCAGAAAGCCACAAAACTTTAAATACGAGCCGGGGTGTAATTTTTTGTCGAGACCTTTTAGATATAGATATCACTGAAATAGTTGACGAGCTTTGCCACCAAGATGTTGTTGAAACGTATTATGAAACGGCAGAACGGAACAGAAGAACTGACACCGTCTCTTATACTAACATTCAATCTCCCTGTTCCACCAGAAAAGATTAAAGTGGGTTACCTCTCGGTTCGGGTACGACCATTCATACCCAACCCACGGCGATGTTTCAGATGCCAAGGTTTTGGTCACACTACAACATCTTGTACGAAAACTGAGATCTGTGCTCGATGTGCTAAAGAAGGTCACAATGACACTAACTGCGAAGAAAGTGAAAAATGCGCAAACTGCAGTGGTCCACATACAGCCCGCTCCCGAGATTCCCCAATCTTAAAAGAAGAAAAGGCAATTCTCAAAATCTGTACGGAGCAAAAGCTATCTTTCCCGGCCGCACGAAGAGAATACAGAAAGTTAAATAATTCACGGAACCTGGTTAAACCAGATGTATCTTTTGCTACCGCTATATCGAAACAAACTCTTACAAACGTTAATAATCAGCAGTGCGGATCCTGCAATGAACTTAAAAAACTTGTTCAGATGCTATCTGATCAAGTAGCTTCACTTACAGCCACTATCTCAGAGCTGACAAAGATGAATAAAACGTCTTTCGTCGCAGTTAGTGAATCCAACAGTGTCATACATACGAAAGTTCCTGTTCCCAAAGTCGTACCGGCACGAGTAGGGACTATCACAGCTGGCAGTAAGCCACCTAATAAGCTCCTCGTAAAGGGAACCCACATAACCACCCCCTCTGGGATGTTAACTGCAGCATCCCATTCAAATAAATCTCCTCCTTCATCACCTCATATACTGGAGGATATGGTTGAAGAACCACCCGACCCTAGGGCATCGGAGTTCTTCAAAATAAAAAATAAAAACCGAATCACGTACAGCTAATTTTTATATAATTTCCGAAATTTAATTATTTAATTTTTTTTTTATATTTTTTTTTACACTTATGAACATTATTCAGTGGAATGTTAGAGGTATTCGGTCCCGCATTGAAGATATTAGAGTACTAGCGCACGCAAATGATCCACTAATCATGTGTTTCCAAGAAACTCACCTTCTACAACATGACCCAATTACACTCAGAGGATACTTCTGTGAGAGATACGACTGCCTAGTAGACAGTAGGGAGAGTGGTGGAGTAGCGATTTTCATGAAGAATGGGGTGTCAGCTACAAGAATTCAACTAACCACTGTCATTCCTGCTATTGCAGTAAAGGTCTCTATTCCCTTCAAATTGCATATCTGCAATCTGTATCTCTCACCGAACACTGAGTTCAGTGCTTTAGATGTCTCAAATCTCCTCACGCAAATACCAACTCCATCGTTAATAGTAGGAGACTTCAATGCCCATCATATTTCCTGGGGCTCAACCTTCTGCTCCACTCGAGGAAATACGATAAACAGATTGAGACAAGACTTTGACCTTTGCCTACTGAATAATGGATCACACACATTCATGTCTTTATCAACTGGTACTGTATCTAACCTTGATCTTTCCATATGCTCACCGAATGTGCTCCCTCATTTTAATTGGTCTATTTGTGATGACTTTCACGGCAGTGATCATAGACCAATTATTATTGGTTTCGGTGTAGACTGCGAGATTAAAAGTAGGCCACGAAGATGGATTGTTAAAAAGGCAGATTGGAACGGATACCATAAAGCATTCCAATCGCACTATGACGATGGAGCGAACATCCTCGACCAATATTCTTCTTTTACGTCCATGATACTTGAGAATGCCAACAGATATATCCCACAAACATCGGGTAATCCTAGACGTCCTTTCGTTCCATGGTGGAACGATGATTGCAAATATGCTATTAGGAATCGACGGCAGGCACTACGCAAATTTAATCGTAGGCCTACAACAGAACATCTAAATTTATACCGCAGGGCTAGAGCGGTGTGCCGTCGGGTATTCTTGGACGCTGAATTCATGGACGAAATACGTGAGCACTATCTCACGCACTATTCCCACGTCTACTGTATGGAAGAAAATTCGTGCAATTTTCGGATCACCGAAACAATCTATTCTCGGTCTTATTGATGAAGGAGAACTCCTTTCATCACCCTCGGAAGTGGCAAATAGTCTAGCAAATCTTTCCGCTCGGTGTCTCTCACCTCATCATATAATAACGATTTTCAACGGTACAAGATACAAATAGACGTATTATCGTTAAACATTGGTGATTCGGTTGGTGAATTAAACACTCCATTCGTATTTAAGGAATTGTTGTTACATGCACTTAAAAACTCACGGGACACTTCCCCTGGACCGGACAACATTCGCCTTTCCATGCTTTCACACCTTCCTAATTCGGCACTACAACAACTTTTGAGTATATTCAACGGTTTATTCTCTGAACAAGTCTTCCCACCCCGCTGGTCAGAAGCATTTATTATACCAGTACTAAAACCTGGTAAAGACCAAACCAACCCCTCAAGCTACCGCCCTATATCATTAACAAGCGTTTTGTGTAAAATAACGGAGAGAATGGTAAACCGCAGGCTTACATGGTACTTGGAGAAACATGGATTTCTATCTCCAGAACAGTGTGGTTTTCGACAAGGACGATCTTCTATTGACCATTTAGTGTCACTAGAAACAGCCATACAAAACGCTTTCCTAAATCGCCAGCACCTCGTCGCTATCATCTTCGATATAAAAAAGGCGTATGACACAGCCTGGCGACGTGGTATTCTTAACGCTCTCAAAGAATGGGGAATCAAGGGTAATATGCTTGCTTTTATCCGGGGATTCTTAAATCACCGAACGGCTCGTGTTCGTGTGGATGATTCGCTCTCAGATAGTGTCATCTTGGAGAATGGAGTGCCCCAAGGTAGTGTATTAAGTGCCACCTTATTTTCTGTAGCCATAACGAGAGTGGAGGAAGTGTTAGGAGAAGACCAATTTGGTTTCAGGAAAAGTATAGGGACAAGGGAAGCAATTTTAGGCCTCAGATTAATAGTAGAAGGAAGATTAAAGAAAAACAAACCGACATACTTGGCGTTTATAGACCTAGAAAAGGCATTCGATAACGTAGACTGGAATAAAATGTTCAGCATTTTAAAAAAATTAGGGTTCAAATACAGAGATAGAAGAACAATTGCTAACATGTACAGGAACCAAACAGCAACAGTAGCAATTGAAGAACATAAGAAAGAAGCCATAATAAGAAAGGGAGTCCGACAAGGATGTTCCCTACCTCCGTTACTTTTTAATCTTTACATGGAACTAGCAGTTAATGATGTTAAAGAACAATTTAGATTCGGAGTAACAGTACAAGGTGAAAAGATAAAGATGCTACGATTTGCTGATGATATAGTAATTCTAGCCGAGAATAAAAAGGATTTAGAAGAAACAATGAACGGCATAGATGAAGTCCTACGCAAGAACTATCGCATGAAAATAAACAAGAACAAAACAAAAGTAATGAAATGTAGTAGAAATAACAAAGATGGACCGCTGATTGTGAAAATAGGAGGAGAAAAGATTATGGAGGTAGAAGAATTTTGTTATTTGGGAAGTAGAATTACTAAAGATGGACGAAGCAGGAGCGATATAAAATGCCGAATAGCACAAGCTAAACGAGCCTTCAGTAAGAAATATAAGTTGTTTACATCAAAAATTAATTTAAATGTCAGGAAAAGATTTTTGAAAGTGTATGTTTGGAGTGTCGCTTTATATGGAAGTGAAACTTGGACAATCGGAGTATCTGAGAAGAAAAGGTTAGAAGCTTTTGAAATGTGGTGCTATAGGAGAATGTTAAAAATCAGATGGGTGGATAAAGTGACAAATGAGGAGGTATTGCGGCAAATAGATGAAGAAAGAAGCATTTGGAAAAATATACTTAAAAGAAGAGACAGACTTATAGGCCACATACTAAGGCATCCTGGAATAGTCGCTTTAATTTTGGAAGGACACGTAGAAGGGAAATATTGTGTAGGCAGGCCACGTTTGGAATATGTAAAACAAATTGTTAGGGATGTAGGATGTAGAGGGTATACTGAAATGAAACGACTAGCACTAGATAGGGAATCTTGGAGAGCTGCATCAAACCAGTCAAATGACTGAAGACAAAAAAAACAAAAAAAAAAACGTTATTACCAAATGTGTGCAGGCTCCTGTCTCATGTTCTCTATTTGCTGACGACTTTGCTATTTACATTGCAAGCCGTTCAGCACCTACAGCAGAGAGACTACTGCAGAACACTATATCTCACCTTGAAGCTTGGTCCAGGATTACTGGTTTCACATTTTCATCCGAAAAAAACAAAATGTGTAGTTTTTTTCTCGGCTACGAAACCCTTCTATTCCGCAAGTTTTTCTGAACGGAGAGACCATTACTATTTCTACCTACGTCAAGTTTTTAGGTTTATTTTTTGATAGCCGACTTACTTGGGCCAAACATATAAAAGAATTAAAAACAAAATGTTCCAAACTTCTAGATATGATGCGAGTCCTTACTGACACCAACTGGGGAGCCGATAGGTCATGTATGATACGTTTTTACTATTCCTTTGTTCGCTCCCGTTTAGATTATGGTTGTGTCGCCTACTCTTCAGCTCGTCAAACCGTGCTTAAAATCCTGGATAGTGTACATCATGCTTTCCTTCGGCTTGCCACAGGCGCGTTTAGATCAAGTCCTGTCGCAAGCTTACTTGTAGACTGTGGTGAACTATCACTTTAGGATAGACGAGACCAGCTTTTATTATCTTATTTTGCTCGTCTCAGAGGACAGCCAAATCACCCGGCTCTTGACTCAGTCTTTAGAAATCCTAATCTAGGAAAGTATGACTACCATCCACGTCGTACTGCACCTGTAGGTGTCCGTACCCGGCGTCTGCTGCAGCATATAAATGTTGCACACCGCCATTCTTTCCTACATATCCTTGCTCATATCCTCCTTGGAGAATAAACCTTATGAATTTTAATTTTGACCTTACGACATAAAATAAACAATCAAAACTACCTATTGTCTTCAAGCAAATGTTGTATACACTGATGGATCGAAACAAAACGATACAGTTGGCTGTGCATTTGTTGTCAATGAAAGAACTTATATGTTTGGTCTACCCGGTATTACGAGGGTGTTTGCCGCTGAACTATACGCTATAAATAAGGCTCTAGACATCATTAACCCTAAATATAGAAAAATTCTTATTTGCAGTGACTCGTGTAGTGCTCTCCAAGTCTTAAAAAACTTTTATTCCAAACGTCCTATCGTCATTAAAATTTACAACGCAATCGCCGAGTTGAATAATCGCAACACAGAAGTAAGTTTTTGCTGGGTCCCTAGCCACGTAGGGATTCTAGGTAATGAACATGCAGATTCCGCTGCCAAAGAAGCATGTAACCAGCCTCCTTTCACCACCCGAGTTGCTACTTCTGATTTCATTAACTATGTAAAACAATTACTAAGAGCAAGGTGGCAAGGTGACTGGACGACTACCGTTGATAATAAACTCCGTCAGATTAAAGATTCTGTGTTACCATGGGACTCGTCATACAGAAAACCCCGGCGTGAGGAAGTAGTTCTCTGTCGATTGCGGATAGGACACACGAGGGTCACACACGAGTACCTGTTTACAAGAGGACAAGCACCTCCATCCCCACGATGCAACTGCCGCGTGACTGTGCGCCACATACTCGTGGACTGCATATGTTATGCGGCATTGCGTCGTACATTTAAACTACCCAGAAACATCCGTGGTATCTTGTGTAATGATAAAGAGGTTTTAAACCGGATGTTTCTGTTTTTGCGTAGTATAGGGTTAATACAAAAAATTTAACATAAAAATTTAATTACTTTAGTCCTACGTATTGTTTTTGTTATCCGAGTAGCGAGCCTTTTACACTCCCTATCGGAATTTTTTTTTTATAAATATATATATATTCAATTTTTTTTTTTTTTATGTTTTATAAATTCGTCTGTGATATTAGTTGTAAGATTTTTGTGATATTAGTTGTAAGACTTTAACATAAACATAATAGTTTTAAGTTTTATCTCCTTTTTTAGTTTTAAGTTTTATTTATTTTTAATATGATAGTTTTTAACGTAGTTTTAAGTTACATGTTAGTGTTTTTGTTATCCGAGAATGGGCCTTTTACACCCATTCCGGATTTTGCTTACTGTAATAGTAGTTTTAAGTTTTAATTTTATCTAACAACTTTAATTACTTTTATTTATTTATTTTCCGGGCGATGATAACGTTCAACCGTTTTTCGCCCTAAAAAAAAAAAAAAAAATTCATATACGCTGAGCAATGTCTGACTAATCAGTGACATAATTACTTTCAGATAAAAAATATGACATGAATCATTTGTAATCATATTAATTACTGTGTAATGAATAATAATAATACTTATTTTTCATAACTATTTATCAACTCAAATTATAGTTTATTTAGCGACTTAACTGCTTCAATAAATTATTAAATAAATAAATAGTATATTGTTTGTGCGCATGTACTTGCTGGAAAACAGGAAGGGCAATTAAAAAAAATCTGTGGCTGGTAGGGAAATTCTGACTTCATATTCGGAATCAGCCCCCAGAAATACATAAAATTCAGTAAATGTTGACCGTATAACAAAATCATTGTTGTCAATCAATTTGCCATTTGCCTTTTTTTGATATTGCTAAAGCATTGTGTATGTAAGTGATATATATTCTTAATTTTGTCAGTTCTTAGCTTATGCATTAGCATTATTTCATTCTTATTCTGTTATTGTAATTGTCTGCTCTCTTTCTTATTTTAGTGTGTCATAGCAGCAAAATTTTTAATAATTACTGACTTATTTTGCTTAACCTCCAGTGGAAATATTTTTTAATGTATAAATAGTTCACGATTCATACTATTTTAACGATATCTTTATTAAACCTAGACCTGTTCTCCTATGGCAGAAAAAGCTATTTTCATTGTTGCATTTATTAAGCTTATCGATTTAAAATCTTTAATCAATATCGTACTGGTCCCCAAAGGATTACGGGTAGGGTTGTTTATCTCATGCTGTGGTTCCTGTGAGATGTTCATCCTTTCTCATGCCTACCTCGCTTCTTTAACCTTTATCCCTTTTTCTCCGTTTTGGTTTGTAAGGGTGTACATCAGACCTTCATTAAATCTGTGCTGAGGTTTCTGGGAGCTGTATCCCAGAAATCCAGGGTATCCTTGAAAATGTAAATTCTTGCATCGGTTTGCTAAAAAAAGTTCCATTTTTAACTGCAACTTTGTTAATAACTTCCAAATAAGTTATTACTTAGAAGCTACCACCTAATTTCTCTTTTAAGAATATCTATTAATTAATTATTTAATTTTTGTAAACCTTGTAATTTTTATGTTTTTTTGTTATATAATATTGTATGGAATGAAGGAATAGTATTAAAAATAATTATTGTTGTTGTTTTTCTAAGAAAACTTGTTTCAATTTTATTTTTCTTATCGGTAATTTTATTAATGACAGCAACCATACTGAAATTGGTGTAATTAGGAACGCAATAAATAATATTACTGTTTGTGTAAATTTTAATTATCCATAGTCATATAAAAATTAAAAGATATGAATCGAACTTACTTAAATTTATTCAATAAATATGAATTTTCAAAAGAAAAAACATTGAAATTATATTGACTAAATTTATAAAATAATGTATTCATGAAAAGTATGTTATTAATATAATTTTAAAACAACAAATTTAACTTCCGTTCTTATTTTCTTGTTAGTGTTGCTGATTTTTTATTTATATAAATATAAAATAAAGTTTAATAGAAATAAATTCAAAAAAATTATCTTAATTTTTTATCATCCATTAATATAGTTTTTACTGTTAATTTCTTTCCTTAACCAAATTAATTAACCGTTCGTGCCTTAATTTGTTTGTTTCATGGTAGTTTTTTTTTGTACTATTCATAATATTTCATAATCATCTAAAAATATCATAATATTTTCATTAATAGTTTTAATTTCCAACATCTTTTTGTAGTATTGCAGCTGATAATCCTTTGCCTTTCTGGCATACATATTGTCCATGTTTTGCAACAATAAAGCGAGAAGCCGAGATAAAGTGCATCAGAACAAAGTTACTGAGTTGTCATCAGCTGCAACATGTGTATATATTTTTTCCTACCTGATCACATTAAAATGTGTGGACTAAACTATGTTTTACATAACACAGTTAAAGCGCACTGCATGATAAATAATTACAATTGAATAAAAAGAAATTGTATGTGTGTAATAGTTTACCATTCTTTACAAAGATTAGTTATTAATAGCACAACTGTCCAAACACTGATGACAGGATAAATGAATGGAAGTAGATTCACATCTGGTTTATTTGTATTTATATTTTACAAATAAATAACAATCTATCTTTGTATGTTATAGGTTAGTATTTTTAAACATTTCTTTCTGTTACTTAAAACCATCTAATACATTTACCTGTAGAAAAGCTCTCCTTGTTTGTGCTATTTAACTTTTAATGTCTTTTGGTACAATTTTACAACTGTAATAGTAGAATATTTCAGTTTATGTTTTATTTCTCTATCTTAGCATATATATTAAGTTAGACTTGTGAATTAATTGTTTCGTTTAATAATTGTACAAAAATGAAATAAAATAATTTTTTTTAAACCGAATGAAAGAAAAAAGTATTGCTCTAGACTAAAAACCTTAACCGCTAGATAATCTTTCAATGTTGACTAAAGTTTTGAGTAGTTTTGACCTTGATGCAGGGCTTTTACTTTAACTATCTTGTTTTTTTTTATTGCTTTGGTGTTTCTTGGTAGCTGAAGGATTAAACCATTGTCACAAGTTTGACATCGCCCAGGGTATGGCCAATTGTGGCTTTCATTAAGTGTGTTATATTTAGTTATCTTTAGGGAGGCTCATTCGTACGCCCCTAATCTTTTATTATTTGATATTAATTACAGCTCTAGAGTCCTAGTTAAGATGGTTAATCACTTCCCTTACACTCTGATAGTTCAAAACATCTGGAATGTCTTGGGAAGTGGCATTAGTAAAATTGAAGGGTGTAGACTAGCAAAATACCAAAGACTAAACCCCATCTATGATATAAAGTTATACAATTAGCTGTTCATTGCATATTTTTGGCATTTATTTGTGGTTGACAAATGATTTATTTAATAATTTACTTTTCAATAATACTATTGAAAAGTTTAGATAAAAAAATAATAACTTGTAAATTACTGATGATTTGAGTGAATGTTTGAATGTAATTTTATTGTTTGTTCCAGAAGCCAGTGGAGGAATGGCCTATGTGTGATTGTCTGATTTCATTTCATAGTAAGGGATTTCCTCTTGATAAAGCAATCCAATATGCTGCTCTAAGGAATCCATTTATTATTAATAACCTGCATATGCAGTACGATATTCAGGTATTAAATATATAGTGCGATATTTGCAGCTACTCTTTTAATTTATATGTGTAATTTTTATTTTTTTATTATTTAAACAAGTTTATTTAAAATAATTATTTTTTTGTCATAGTAGCTCTATAAAAAGCTAACGCATGTGAAGTTTGATTACATTCAATAATTATATGTTTGTAATCATGATAATTTTATTACATGTAATTGTTTTGATAATTATGAGTACTATTAAAATCTTTAAAATATGACTGCATATAAATTAAGTACTGAACAACTTTTAGTGTTTGCAGTGCTTCTACTCTTCCTTCTAAATTAATAAATAAAATTCTTTTTTGTTTGTTTTGTGCATGTCTGATTCCTTAGTTTTAAGAATCACTGTGCCAATTATTTTTTGTTTGTATTATAACAACATAAGTTGTATGTGCATTCTCTGGGACTTGTACATTTTTTCAGTTTTCTCAATTAGTGTGAATTATTATTATGACAAATGATACTTCATCAACCCTTGACACCATAAATGTTAAAACGAAAAAATAAAGAAAAAAACATGCCTAATCAGTTTGTTCCCGCCTTACTCTAATGAGTAGAGATTGTTTTTATCTTCTCAGTTCTCAACCGTTCTCATTGTTTCATTCTGTTGTATACTCTTTGCCTCCCATATTTGTCTGATCATTCTCCCACATTCTTTTCTCTGCCAAATTAATGGAGAACTAAAACTATTTGTTATTAAGGGACAAAAGGAATTCTTCAATGATGAATTAACACCATTTTTTCAATTAGAAACAGCTCTAACTCATAAATAAATAACGAAGGAATTTTGTAGTTCTATAACCAGTATTCCATTATTTTTTAACATCCTCCACCTTATTGAAACTCTTCAATCAGTTCAGCAGATAATCCTGTTATTTATAACGTTTCTTTAACAGTCTATTGATTATCATGGTTTTTGTTTCATTTATACTTTTATTATTGTTTCACCATCTAGATAGAAAATAACTTTTTTTTTTATGGTTAAAGTCTCATTCTTTGAGACTTTTTTAATATTATGTTGTACTTTTCAACTATCCAGAATCAGTGTATCACTTGCAATTGCAAATTCCCTTGTCATGGGGTTGTATCGTAGGTACTGTTTTGCAATTGCTTGGATCTTTTCCTGCTTTTTTTGATTACATCTTTTGAGTTGTGGGTAGATAGAAGGGTGAAATTTTATTTCTCTACATTAATTCCTGGAATTTCAGAAGTACAGTTTTGATTATTATAATTCCTTTCTTTTCTATACGATCAGACTATGTCTGTTTTGGCGGTAGCAGCTTTCTCAGGAAATCCTTCTTATCACCATGTGTCATGGAATTCTGTTAAAGGATAACTCTGTTAAGTTAATATGTACCTCTTTATTATCCTTTTTATGTTGTCACCTTTTGTTCTTATTTTTGTTTATAATTTTTGACAAATTTTTTGGTACTATTTTGGAATTTCCTCCCAAAATGTTTTCTATTTTTTTTTCAACGATATATGACGATTCATATGTATATCAACATAACCTAAACAAATGTAATCTATGATCACTTCGCTGTTAACCTTATCTAATTAACATTAAGTATACAAATTATATACAATAATGATGCAATCTTTAATGATGGCTTACAGATTTTGTTGGATTCTTATTTATGTCACTGACATAAGGATGTGGAAGATTTGTTCAATTTGATAATTCAACATGTTAGTGAGTTTCATCCTGTAGTAAAGAGAGTTTTGTTTAGTTAAATAAGTGTAATATTGTGTTTATGAAAGTAATTATAAATATATTTTATGCATTTTTAATTTTACTCTTGTGTCTCCAAAATAATTTTATGTAATCATTAAAATAATGCATTTTTAATGAATTATGATGTTGCAGAATATTACAAGTATATACAGTTTAAAAAAAATAGAAACACTATGGGGGGAAACTCCAGAAGAATGCCAATTTATTATTTTATTTTCTAAGTTAACATCTATTTTCAAAAACAAAACAATTTCATAATATTGAAAGTTTTAATTGTTTTTTGTTTTGACTTACACAGGCTTTACTGGTCACTTGGTGATTGATATTTAAGTATTTAGTTTGTATTTAGAATCTTCCCCCTCCCCCCCATTTATTTCCTTTTATTTTAATTTTTCATTCTCTATTTTTATTGGAACCTCTGTGAAAAAAATTTTTATTTTAAACTTTCTTAGTCATTTTACATTTTTTTTTATAAATGCTTACTGAGTATTTAAAAAAAATGATTGAAATTATTAATATGATGCATTAAAAAAATAATGGTATTTTTTTATGAATTATAATTATATGGGATCTTGATATTCAAAAAAATGAAGGTCTTGATTTAATTCAGAATGTTTACAAGGTTCCTATATAAATTAGATAGTTATTCCTGTGATAGTTGTAGAGGCTGGCCTGAGGTAGAGGCTTGACATGACTAAACAGTGGCAGCCATTCTTAAGAATAACAAGATATTATACCAGGCTTATCAGGGAAAGGAAGGACTAAAGCAGTTTCCCACTGCATTCTTTACCGAGCCAAATATACTGTTGCATAACAGCATGTCAAGCCCACTGACACGCTGGTGATATTCAGTCTTACAAGTGGCACCTTCATTCTGTTGACCACAGGGACTGGCTGTATGGTGAACATCATTATTCTCAGAGAAATCAACTGTTTAGTTTCAATTATACTTCATATATTTTATACGTGTCACGATCAAAGGAAGGCTGTGACAGATAGTGTGTAGTAACAAATTAATGTACCCTTTCTATTATGAAACAAAGAATTATGTACCCTGACTCAACTCGGTTAGAGAAATTTTACTATGTAATTATAAAAATAATAAAGCTATTCTAAAACAATTATTTTTAATTTTCTGTAAAACTGACCTGCACTTTCTTTGCTGTGGTAGAAGCACTGCATGTATCAAACATACACATTTAATATTACTGTGTCATAAACAGCATTTTTTATTTACATGCCCTGAATGGACTTCAAATAATTAATAAGTGATTTTCATGTTTTATTTTTTTCTATCAACATAAGCAACAGCAAAAGAAGATTTTTTTTCATTGAATCTCATCCATGACTTATTTTTTGCTTTACTTTATTAAATTTTAATTTTAAATCTTTTTACGACTGCCAGTATAATTCATTTAAAAATCTGGTTATGATTCAGTGTTAATTATTAGATGACATGTTTTATTTATAAAATTCTTGCCCTTTTTGTTAATTTTTGTGAAAAAGCTAATAAAATAAATGATTTTGTTATACTGTAAATAAGGCTAGTGCAGATAATTGAGAATTTTAGAGTTATGTTAATCGAATTAAACTGCTTTGAGTAAATAATTTTTTTACTTTCATTATTGTAATTTCTTAAGTTTTAATGTGAACTATGTGTATAACAACAACCTTCTATCTTATTTTTGGTTTAAATTCATGAAACTTAGGGCAGATTTTTTTTTTAATTTTTGATAAATATTTGTTGTTTTTAATTAAAAGATGGGCAAGGAGCAGCCCGTTACTTTTAATTATAAAAAGAATTGTATAAAAATTTAATTTCTAGTGATTGAAGACATCAAAATGAGGTAAGATGTTTGAATTGTTAAAACACTTGGTCATTAGAAGTAATTGTTCACAGCTACCACAGTTTATTAAACTTTCATTACTTATAGAATTATGTTATTATATAAACGATTATTAAAAAAAAAGATCTACTGAAATTATAAAATAATTTTTCTATTACACTTCTGCTTCTACTCAGCACTGTAAATTATTGATGTAAAGTTAAAATATATGTAGTTTTATCAGAATTATTTAACAAATTTAAGATCTGTCCATTTTTGCCCCATCTGCACTAATTTTTTTATTTGTATTGTAACAGGAGCATTCAAGAAGTTCATGGAATAAAGTTTACATTAAGATAAATTTATAATTAGTTCTTCTTCAGCACAAGTAGTTATATAATTTTTAGAACTGCATCATTTTTTTTTTTCTATATTTATTACATTTACTTAAAAAGTAAGAAGAAGAATTGGAATACTGCACTAATTGTTTGCAGCAATCTCAAACACAGCATTTTTTTCATGACATGGCCAGTCATGTGAATATATCTATCATCCTAAAAATGGCCGCAAGCAAATATATATATATATAATCCTTTATTTTATGAAGCATAATGTTCTGAAACATTGATTTAAGATATTTTGATATCACTACAACTACTTAATGGACTTAGGACATATCCTCACCTATCCTCTTATCCTTTATAATTTACAATTTTTTCTGCATTAAATTTCACGAAACCAAATTGTAAAGGATTTTCTTAACTGAATCAGTTATAAGGACGTTGTACCTGGATAATCAGCTCTGGACTTAACAAATGGAGAATTATTTGATGAGAATCATTTTTTTATAATTTCAGTCACTGTTACCATAGTATCTCTTGTAACACGTTCCATTGTTGTTGGCGTGTTTGTTTTTTTCTTATTACAAGTCATATTTACTTGTATTTATTTAGTTAGTAAATAATTCCATTTTCTAATTCATATTTTCAATAGTTGCATGCCAGACAACTAAATATCGATAGTGTATTGAAAGATAGTTATAAATTACCTTATTTCTTTAATACATTATTCCTTTAATTACCTTTTTCTTAATATCTTGCTAATAATGAAGATGTTGTGTTCATAAAATTATGTTTGATTCCATAAAAATTTTGAATTGAATGGCTAAATATGGATAATAAGATGTATGAAAGGGAATTAGTGAAGGTTTTTTTAATGATGGGATGAAATTGAAAAAAAAATTTCATGCATGCTCAGGAAATGTATCTGACCTTCAACCTAACATAATAAAAATTTTCAGGTCTTTTCTGTGATGCGCCCTGCACGATGTTTTTTATTTCTCACTTTTTATATAAAGTTATGTAATAGCTTTTAAATCATCATATTAAGTGATTAAATAATGTCGTCTATAAAATATATTGTAAAATATTTACGTGTGTTGTCCTGTATTGCTTACAAATAATATAATGATCTTATATTGTCTGTTTGTACTCAGTGTTAATAAATTGTTATTTTGTGAATAAAAACTTACTTGTACCTGCATAATGATGTTCTATTATTGAAAGAATGATACATAAAAGTTTTAAAAAAATAAGCAACAAACATAAAACATAGAACTAGGTTAAAACTAAAATAAAGAAATTAATTAAAACTTAAAACTAAGTTAAAAAAATAAAACTTAAAACTAATATCACTAGAATCTTAAAACTAATATCACAGACTGAGTCATTAAAAAACATAAGAGCTAAAATAATAAATAAAAAAAACTATATAAAAAATAAAATTTAACAGATTCGGATAGGGAGTGTAAAAGGCTCCCTCCTCGGTTAACAAAATCAAATCTATTAAAAACTTTTCTAGAATAAGTTACATACCCGACAATGTTAAATCCTCATATGGTTCTATTGCAAAGTATTCTATCAAAGACCTTTGTTATGTGGTTTATTGATGTTATACCCTTATTGTTCTTGCAGTGCTTTTTGCTGCCTTTTTTAAATAAGGGAATTATGTTACCTTTCTTCCAATCCCCACAATCAATTCATTTTTCCCTATGCATTACAATACACAATATAGTTACAGCATTCCCACTTGCCCTGCAGCTCTTATAATATCCACAGATAATTCATCAGGTCCAGGTGCTTTCTCACTACTCATTATTTGCACAGCATCGTCCAACTCCTTCTAACTGATCTCTTCCATTTTTTCTTTTTGATAGCTGTTTCCTTTCTCAGCACTCCTGCCTCCTATGTTACCCTCCCTGCTGAGAAGTTTCTGGAAGTATTCTTTTAACATCTTTATCTTCCATCCTCTGTTTCCATGTTCTCTGGTATCTCAGTTTTCTTTCTTTTGTTCCTCATGATTCTATAAAACATTTTCTTATTTCCCTTTCAAGTCATCATCCAATCTATTTGTGAATTCTTCCCACGTCTTTCTTTTTCTCCCTCAATTACTTTCTTACACTTTTCTCTTCAAAAAGATACACCTGCTGATCCTCCTCTGTCGTGGCTTTACAAAATTTCCTCCAGGCTTTATTCTTTGCTTTTACAGCTTCAATTGTTAAATCATTCCACCATCTTGTTTCTTTTTTCTTTTCTCTTTGCAGATGTGCTACCACAGACTTTTTTGCAGACTGTGCAAAATTAAAACAATTTTGAGAATTGGGTCCCAGTATACACGTCTAACATTGCTTATGTAATATTACTTAAATACTATTGAGCCAAGAACTGTTGTTTCTTTCATTTCAAAAGTTGCTTTCTGTACAAATTTAGATGTAAAAATACCTGTTGTAGTAAGTATCTGTAACAGTATTACAGTTTTAATCATTTGTTAATACCTGTTTTTGCTTAGGTTGTGTGTGTGTGTGTGTGTGTGTGTGTGTGTGTGTGTGTGTGTGTGTGTGTATGTGTGTGTGTGTGTGTGTGTGTGTGTGTGTGTGTGTGTGTGTGTGTGTGTGTGTGTGTGTGTGTGTGTGTGTGAGCACACACGCATAGAAAGATAGGCTCGACTATCCAAGCAGTTACATTGCTCTTGCACAGATTGTGATAATGCTGTAGCACATTATTCCAGGTACTTTCTGAATGCTCCTCGTACAAGTAACATTACTGCTTTTCCTGCTTTTTGTATTTTGGTATCGATTAAAGTATTTAATCATCAGTTCTTTTTTTTCTGCTAAGTAACAAATATTTAAGTGTTTTAATGATATTGGCCACCATCTGTTTTCTTAATTATGTAAGGATTTTGTCACTAACATTTTTTAACATTATGAATTTAAAAAAAATGCTTACTATATGTTTTTTGTGGGTAAAAATAAGTAATTAAAAATTTTGCTGAAATTTTCTTGAAAATGTTTGTCCTTAAATATATATTAATAAGAATTCCATTTTTTTTTTTAATAGTGAAATGAGCAGTGATCATCGGTATGCTAAGTATACTTTGTAAAAAATATCTGAACTTGGTAAAATTAACTATTCTATAATTCTGTTACTCTTAGAAATAGTTGAAAAAAGTTATATAAAATCTGGATTTGGCTATGTACAAATAATGTTTGTGTCTGACACAAACCGATGGTGAAAATAGCTTGCTTACAAATTGAACAAGAAATATACTGAATATTACACCTTCGGCAATTCTACATACATTACAAAAAGGTTAAATAGACCAGAAAAGTATGTATGTATATATATATATATATATATATATATATATATATATATGATATTTCTTCAGATAGATGTTGGACTGAATGCATTCCAAGAATGGAGTAAACTAAACCAGGCATTATAAACTCACATAATTTTCCTTCAAAGTAATCTCCTTCAGAAGCTATCCACTTTTAATTACATCCATAAAGTTTTTTGAAATATTCTTTTAAAATATCATAAGAAGCTAAGGCTTTTCTTTCAATATTAATTTTAGATATTGAAACAAGTAATAGTGTATAGTTGTTAGGTTACAAGTTGGTGGATGTTATAGAAACATTACCATATAAGATACTTTTTGATCAGCTTAGGTCAGTGTTCTTATAGCATTTTTGGAAGTGTGCTAACAAACATGATTCATTTTATGTTCACTGTGAAGTATTGTGGCAATTTTTCATTGGTACTTGAACTTCCGGTATTATTTACTCAACAGATATTTCTTCTATTACTTGGAATATGCTCAATGTTTGTATCATTTATCATGACAGATGTGTTCCCACTACATCATAATTTTCTACACAATCCTCTTGAAAATATTTCTGTCGCTTATTAAATTTGTGAATCTTTCCATTGCTGTGTTTCATCATATGCTCTTTCAAACAGCATTTTCTTAAGCAAAGCACAAAATTTCATGTTTGTGTTGTTCAGTGATGAACACCTTGAATTGTAAAGATTTCACATACATAGGCTTTTTTAATTAAACAGCAGTTTGTTCTAAACCCACCATTTATCTGATACTCCTATAAAATTTAAATTTAAGCAGAGACTAGTAAATAACCCTTTCAATTCTAGGCATATATTTCAATCTCTAAGAATATCAAGGATTTGTTAAAGAAAAACATTCACTATTTATAATAAAAGACCCTTTTTTGTCAGTTATTTTTTTGAAAATACATTTGAGGTTTACTGTAATTTTTAAATTAGATTCTATTAGGTACAAAAATTTAATTAAAAATTTTGTTTATTATTTAGTTTTGAATTTACAAAATAAAAAAAAACTAACTTAAGTTTTACAAAATTAATTTTTTTTCAATATTATATTCAGGAATAGTAACATTTTCTATCCAGTTTTATTGAATAAAATTCAAGACATGTAAACAATTAAAATAAATATCTGCTGGTTACACTAAATTTAACACCAGCTGTTCTTTTTCATCATCAGACCAAAATTTTATTAATATCAAATTCTTTATTGTTCATATCAATCTTTACAATTACTATTATCATAATCGACTATAATTTCTAAATTGTTTAAATTTCCTACAATATTATCAAGTGGTAGATATTCATTTATTACTACAATCTTGCAAGTGCTTTTATATACAGGGTGATTCAGGAGGATAGGACAATACTTTGACAACTCATTCTAGAGGCTAAAAATAAGAAAGAAGTTCATATAAACATATGTCTGAAAACGCTTCGTTAGCGAGTTATACAGGTTGAAAGATTTCGCACGAGTTTCAGTTCCTCCGGGTAAATTAAGGCTTTCTGAAATTCTGGGAAGGTCAATTAAGGGGCAAGTACAATTGTTTCTTATGGTTTTTCAGCTGCGAAATCGAAAAAAATAGGCCCCAGAACTGTATCTCTCTTAGTTTGTAAGATATCCCGTGTAAATCGCCAAAAATAGGATCAAAAAACATTTTTTTATGTTTGACGTGCAATAACGTTGTTAAATTGGCAATAAATCGTACATTTTTTTAAACGTAAATTGTAGAGAATTTAATTATAAGAAGATTGATGTGAATAATGTCAACAGAAAACAAATAAAATTTAAACATGTCGACTTTTATTAACAACAAAGCAGATTAATTTTTAACAGATTGAAAAAACTTTTTCGTTATGTAAAGTAGAAAATAACTGGAGGAAGAAAGAATAGTTACTGTGTTTTTTTTTTTATGATAATGATAAAATGCTGCTTACAAGTAGTATTTCATGCGGTTTAATAACTTTAAAAAATGCCACCGTTGTGTTCAATACACTTTTCAACGCGTTGTACTAGATTTTGTGTTGCCAGTCTAACGGTGTCTTTGCGTTCCTTGATTATAACTGCAGCGTTGAGAATGCGAGCGATCCGTTCATCGCGTGTGTCTACTTTTTGCTTGTAAACCTCATTTTTCAACCATTCCCACAAACAATAATCTAACGGAGTGAGGTCTGGGGATCTCGGTGGCCAATTAACCGGCCCTCCACGTCCTATCCATTTACCAGCAAACATTTCAAGACATTGCCTTACTTCATTAGTGAAATGTGAAGGAGCTCCATCAAGTTGGTAATACATTTCAATTCGTTTTGCTAAGGGGATAATTTCCAGCAATATAATAAATTCATTACGTAGAAATTCCAGATAATTTATCCCTGTGACACGATGTTGTAGTATAAAAGCACCAATTAATTGGTCATCTATGATACCACACCAAACATTCACTGAAAATCGTTGCTGGAAATTCTTTTCCACTGTAGCATGTGGGTTTTCTTCAGACCACCGATGCGCATTCCATGTGTTGTTTATTCTGTTACGAGTGAAAGTAGCTTCATCCGAAAATAGTATAAATGGAATTAAATGTTGATTCCTATTAACCCGTTGATAAAACTGCAGCCGGCTGGCATATTCACCAGGCTGGAGATGTTACACTTTCTGAATATGAAAAGGATGCAATCCATTATTATTTAATGTCCTCCATACTCTACTTTGTGAAATATTGAGCCGTGTTGCAATTAATCGTGTGCTCGTTTCCGGACTATGTTGAACCATCTGCAGAATGTTTTCACCTTCAACAGCACGATTTGCTTGTCGTTCAGATGAAATATGAGCGCTGGGAAGTGTACCGTTCTCACGAAGATTATTGAAAATTCTAATAAATACTTTACGTACGATTTGGTACAACACGACCGGGTTACCTATGTCGATATTCCGTAACCGCTGCCGCAGCACTTCCATTCCAAAATCCATAGATGAAAATCACGTCGGCATATTCGGCATTAGTGAAGATACGCGGCATTTTTCAAAACAAAACAAAACAGAATTTTACTTTTTTTAACAGACTTGATTTTTACGCACTGATAAATGAATATAAAATTACACTTCTTAACATTTTCTGAAATTTTTACGATAAGAATTCGACGTAATACTGCAAACACGATCGATCAGCGAAAGGTTATTTAACACATTACCACAATTAACCGACAACAATGAGTAGTATTTAAACAAATTGTGAATAAAAAAATAAGTGTTGCCAACTTGTTTTCCGTAGGTCTAAAATTATTTTACCTACTAGACACACCTGTTTTCTTTTTTTGTAACATTTTCTTCTAAGTTTTCGTTGGTTTTGTTGTTAATAAGAGTCTACATGTTTAAAATTTTATTTGTTTTCTGTTGACATTATTTACATCAATCTTCTTATAATTAAATTCTCTATAATTTATGTTTAAAAAAATGTATGATTTACCGCCAATTTAACAACGTTATTGTACGTCAAACTTAAAAAAATGTGTTTTTTGACCCTATTTTTGGCGTTTTACATGGGATATCTTAGAAACTAAGAGAGATACAGTTCTGGGATCTATTTTTTTCGATTTCCCTGCTCAAAAACCACAAGAAACAATTGAATTTGCCCCTTAATTGACCTTCCAAGAATTTCAGAAAACCTTAATTTACCCAGAGGAACTGAAACTCGAGCGAAATCTTTCACCCTGTATAACTCGCTAACGAAGCGTTTTCAGACACATGTTTATATGAACTTTTTTATTATTTTTAGGATCTAGAATGAGTTGTCAAAGTATTGCCCTATCCTCCTGAATCACCCTGTATATATATATATATATATATTCAGGGTATATATATATATATTGTCGCTGAATGGCTTCAACAGCACGTGGCACTTAATAACCTTGTAACCCTGAGAAGAAGGGCTGTTGTTGTTTTCGATTGGTTTCGACAGCTTGTTGTAACTAATAACCTTATGGTAGCCCTGAGAAGGGCTGTTTTTTGCGTTAGCTCTGAGAAGAGCTGCTGGGTCCAGAAGCTGGTCTTCGGTGAAGTCAGGGAGTTGTTGCTCGTTAATTGAAATTAGACTGGGCTTCCCCTCAGTCGCCGTTGGGTCCCCACTACAGTGTGGCAGTGGTGGCCCCCCAGAGCCTTGCAGTGTCGGGTTGGCGTCAGTCGTCTTTCGCCAGTGCGGCCAAGGCAGTTCTTCCTGAGTGATCACATGCTGGGCGGGCTCCTGCTGCTGAGTCCGCCAGCCAGGGCGATTGAAGCCCGGCGATTTGGAGCAGGAAGGTAGTGTCTGTGTCCAGCAGCTCCCTCAGTGGGCCAGTCAGGCCTGCTGCTTCGGCAGGGATGTTTGCATCTTCCGGGAGGTCCCACATTGAGGCGGTCAGGGAAATTCTTCTGTCTTCTTCCATCTTCTTCTTCTTCTTGGTATTCTCCAGGTGTTAGTCGACAATGAATTAAAAATCAGTCTTGTGCATGCTCTTTTATGGAGAGTGGTGGGGCCACAGCACTGTTATGGTGGGAGTGATGCTTGTACCAGTGTGTACGTATACTGTGCTCCAGCTAACATCTGAGCTGCTATCGTTGTTGCTCGCTGACATTAAATTAGGCATATATGTGGTAACAATTTATATTTAAAAGTTTGATAAAATGGTTGAAATGATTAGTGAAAAATACCATACTTTTTACTTAAATAAAGCTTGAAACCAGTTAGTCTAAAAATAAGTAAGCTAATTAAACTGTAACACACTTTCTTGTAATATAATAGCTTACTTTATTTTATTTACAAGATTGAGTACACTAAAAATTAAAAATATGATAAAATAATGGGAGAGTTATTAATATTAAAGTAACTATACCCGTTTTAAAGCTGTCTGTTTAGAAGTGTTTAATTTCATTTTATGGCTAACAAAGTCAATAATATTTTAAAGAAATGAATAATCCCTTTATTTTATTTCAAAACAATTTTTTTTATAAATAAATATTTTAGTTTATTTAGTCTCATTATATTAAAAATATAAATTATAAAATTTTTATAAAAGTACTTTGATTAATTATCATGTTAAAATTTTAACAAGGTTAGTGATAAAATTTTCATATGTAATTTCTTTCATGGTAATTTTATTATACTGTAGCGAGTAGATGATCGTATTTAAAAATAACATTTGTTCTGAAAACTTCTGAAAAAAATTTTTATATAATACATTTTTTTATATATTTATTGCCATCAAGTGATGGATTATATATATCTGTATCAAAAAAATTTAAACTTGCAATAAGCTTAATTTAAATGCCTTTTTATTAAATAAAAATTATCTAAATTATTTAATTAGACAGTTTGAATAGAATTAATGAAGATTTTCTCATTCAGATAACAGCCATAATAATTTGTTAATGTCTTATTATTATAGGATAGAAGAAAAGTATACTCCATTCTAGAAAGTGAAGGAATAGAGATACCTAGGTATGCTGTTCTTGATCGAGATTCTTCTGATCCAAGACGTATGTAAATTTATTGATTTATTGTGTAATAATGTTAGCGATATTATATAGATAAAACAAAAGTTATCTATCCAGCTGGGTCATGGTAAACTACCTGATTTACCCTGATGCTAGATCATCCTTTTTCACCACCCATGTGTTTTTCTTATGGTTGATCTCTTTTTTCCCATTATTGGTTCTGTAGGTGTAGGTCTGACCCTACTAGGTTCTCCTTGATAAGGATGCAAGGATCTAAAGAACTAATAGTACCTGCTGGTCAGGGGACTGCCTGTAGACTGACTCGGGGTAGTATGTCTCTTATCTGGAAATCAATTTTCTTCTGTTATACTTGATATTTTTGTGATTATTTCATATGAGATTATGTAACCTCATCTGTTGAGAAAATATGGAAACATTTGTATATTGTTTGTAATATGAACATTTTAGTCTTCTTATTCATAATGAATTTATGGTCGAATGAAGGTAGAAGCACCAATTACATGATGACTGCTATGTTATTCAAAGGATTTTATATGCCTCCATTACATATAATGAGATGGATTTTTCTCTCCAATAGCTTGCAGTCTAATGGGAATAACTGCATTCCTTAGGAA